>NC_089782.1:53521787-53554287 GCF_040412425.1 Macrobrachium rosenbergii | reverse complement strand
TGCGATGACTGACTTAACACATCGATTGTAAAAAGTAAATGTTAAAGTTCTGCGACTGAACACGGAGATAGTACGAATGGGCGTGAAAATTATGGAATTTTATTTTCTGATGGAAAAACTTCCCGCATTCTTTGCATTGCTCTCTCTCTCTCTCTCTCTCTCTCTCTCTCTCTCTCTCTCTCTCTCTCTCTCTCTCTCTCTCTTTGTTTGCAAGTTAAGATTTTCCAGTCAGGTTTTGTAAAGTAAAAAATACCCCCTGTAATGCCTTCTCGTTCTTTCCCGTTCGTAAAATTAAAACGTGAGATCCTTCCACGGTAAATGAAGCTCGTGCTTCTTTCAAAATTTCTTCTCATTCAAGCTTCTTTGATTTACCTAGAATTCGACTATTTTTGATGAAATGAAGAGCCAACGTCACAATAAAACTCCGTCTAAAGTATCTTGAGTGGCGTCGGTTTACGAGTATTTCATCCCAACAAGAGGTTTCCTTCCTTATTTTTTTTTTTATTTTGCACATATTAAAATTTATCTCTGATATTGTCATCATGGTCATCACTCTTCTTACATCAGTAGCCCTCACATATAACTCACTCTCTCTCTCTCTCTCTCTCTCTCTCTCTCTCTCTCTCTCTCTCTCTCTCTCTCTCTCTCTCTCTCTCTCTCATACTGAAGACGTTCTTGCGTTCATCAGCGTCGCCGTTGTAACTCTCATCACTATTGTCGGAGGCACATCCTCCCTCCATCATCGGGCCATAAAGATAAAGACTGGTGTCCTTGTTGCAGCAACAGCAGCAGAGCCAGTGCCAGTGGGAATGCGGCCTGCAATTGTGTTCAGGAGTAATCCGAAACTCAGAGAGACCGAGGCACTAAGGCACCGCGAAGTGCCACGACTGGACACGAACGGGACACAAACAGACGAAGGGAGAGTGGTGACTTTCTCTCTCTCTCTCTGGTCTTCTGGAGATGTTTTTAGCGAGCTTGTAACATGGTCTTAAAGTGGCTCTTAAGGAGACGAGGTAAGTTGATATTGGGTGAAATGAGATTTTAATAAGGCAGGAAAAAGTCGATGGAATTTCAACAGGTCAAAAGGAGAAAAAGTATTGGGCGTATGAATGAAATCAAAGTAATTTCTACCTGAGATGAGTATGCCTCAGCATGTGTTTGCTTTTCGTGTAGTATTGCCTGTCGTCATCAATGTTTCATTGAAATGCGGATTGTCAAGATTTACGAAGGAATTTTGCTTTGATACCACCTCGAGTTGGCTGTGTGAAGCTGCTGTGAGGAAAGGTTATTTGTATATATACATATATATTTATGAAATTTGGCTTGCAAATGGATATACATACATACATACATACATACATACATACATACATACATACATACATACATACATACATACATACAAGAAAAAACTAATTAAGAAAAACCATGAAGGCATCATATTGTATCTCATTTTTCCTTGTGGTACTAGATTTCTGTATTTTCAAGAACAGAATATATATATATATATATATATATATATATATATATATATATATATATATATATATATATATATATATATATAGAAATATATGAAATGTAGGTGGCGTGCTTCTCAGTTATAAATAGAAGGATCCACAGTAATACTCTTGTATAGAAAGACGAAATGTATTTGTAAATAATTTTACAAATACATTTCGTCTTTCTACAGAGTATTACACTGGATCCTTCTATTTATAACCGAGAAGCACGACAGTGTTTTTACATTGCTGTTCTTGAAATTACAGAAACCGAGTACCTCAAGGAAAAATGTGACACGCTATAAATCCTTACTGATTTCTCCTTAATTAAGTGAGACATATTTTTATGTATTTATGTATGTGTGTATGTATGTATGTATGTATGTATGAATTCTTACGGAATCACCGTGACATTTTATTATTCACATACATTAAGCTACAAATGCAATTAAATATCCAGTTCGCTCTGCCTGGGGAATATCACCGAAAGGGAATTATAATTATTGATAAACGATTCTGCACTTGAGAGACTCGAACTCCTGACAGTACACTATCGACGACTTTCAGTCGATGTCGGTAACCATTCGGCTTTCTTGACAACCGGATGGTTAACGACATCGACTGAAAGTCGTCGTTACGTACTGTCTGGCGTTCGAGTCTCCCATGTGCCGAATCGTCCATCAATTATAATCTTATTTCGGTGAGATTCCCCCAGTAGAGCGAATTGGATATTAAACGACGTTTTTTAGCTTAATGTACTGTATGTATGTATTTGCAAGGAAAATAAAGCAACTTTAAGAATTAAATGTTAAATATTTTTGAGAATCAACTTTCAAATTATGCCTCTGGTATGGCTATCTAATTTTTAATTTTACTTGTAATTACTCATAATGCTATAAATTTTAGCCATAGAACTTCTCAGTATAATCGTCACCCCGAAACCAAACGTTTTTGGTACATTTATTTCACATTTCTAAATCGGATCTTTGATGCTCGTATGCTGACTTATCCTTTTTATTCAGGGGAACCTTCGAATGATAATGCTGCTTTGTTCATTGGTCACCTGTTTTAAATAATTTAATTATACGCTTTAATCGTTAACAGTGTCGTGAAGGCAAAACAGCCAGCTCTCCTCGCATGCGGTTTGTCTTGGGAAAAAGGGAAGGTTAATCGCTGTTTGGCCATTTGCTTAGAATTTAGGAAAAGTGGGTTTTCTTCCCCTCACTCAGTGAAAGTGTTTGCGCGGCAAAAAAGCGAGTATTGAGCGTGTAATTGTGCCGCAGGACATTGTTTATGGATGTTCTTGTCGCCTTTTCTGGTTGTATTTTACGAATGTTTACATGAAATCTGACGTGCCTCTGCTTACGACACAATGCTTATGCGGGGAAGCGCTTGTTTTGTTTGTAAATAAGCGATCACGCCTATATTTAGGCCCGGCTCGCTCACCTATACACTTATCTTTCGTCATTTCATTAAAAGCAAGGCCGACGACGTACTTTCCCGGTAGTACGTGCACCGTTTACATGTGCGTCAGCTTCTGGTATACTAGTACGGCTGTACGCATGCGGATGTGTATACGCGATCATGGTAACCTGAGCACGGAGGATAAGTAGTAATGAGTTGGTGACAATCCTGGCCTGGCTCGTCTAGGGACAAAAAAGTGGTTTACACAGCAGCTTCCTCTCTCTCTCTCTCTCTCTCTCTCTCTCTCTCTCTCTCTCTCTCTCTCTCTCTCTCTCTGTTTTTCTAGTCTTTTACAGTTTTCTAAGGTAATCATTGTAACTGTTTTTTTTCGTTAGTTTATCTCATTCATAATATTACGATAGATGATAATTCTCTTCAGATATGCATTTTCGATCATTATGTCTCGAAGTTTTTAGTTATTTATGCTGCTATTATTATTTTCATTATTTTTACTCCTTTTGTTGATAATGATTCTTGACTGGTATGATCAAGTCTGGGAAAATATGTTTTGCTTTGTTCCAACGCAATGGCAATTTTGCCTATTAAGAAGACATTATACATTGAAGAAACCCCATTTGTCAGATGTATTTTAGTCCGGTATATGCTTGCTCTTAAATTCAGGTCTGTTTGTCTGAGTCTAAAATTGACGGAAGATTGTCGTGAACTTTTCTGTATCTGTCTGACTGACAAGTGGCTATTTTTCGGCTGAAAGGTATTAATTGAAAACTAGATGGACTGCCTTTCTCTTGCTTAAAGTCTCAGAAAACATGAATAGAACTAAGGTTTTCCACTAAATGAAACAAATTTGCTCACGAATGGTAAAGCAATTCAGTGTTTAAGAGATGTAGGTTATACTGATCTCTATCAATAATTCCGGGAAAAAATAACTGAATAACAGTAGAAATATGGCAACTGGTTTGCATGACCATTCAACAACGTAGCTGAACTTTGCAAACATCTTGGTTGGATTAGGAAGATTAAGCTAGGCTAGTTAGTTGCATTCTGAGTTTGCTGTGCCAAGGAACTGTAGAAGTTGACCGAAGCCATTGTTTTTAGGTATACTTGGGTCAGTTAGATAACTTTCATAAAGCAAGAAATAAACCCGAAAGAGATATGGAATGTTTTACTACCCACTCACCCAAATAGAAAGATAATATCAAGTGCAAACGAATGGAGAAAATCGGTTTAAGACCCAAGTTCATGAAAAAGAAACGTGGTAAGATAGTACAAAAATAATGATTAATAATATCATCATGCGTCACTTTTCCCCTGCATGTATATCATTGAATTTTTTCCTTTGTATTTCATGATACGATAAGCACGCGTGCTCCCCAGGATTCTCCTGTAGTTGAAAGCCCCGGCCCGCGCGGCATGGAGATGGGACGTCTTACCCGTCCGCACCATCAAGGAGAGGGAACGAAGCCACGATGAGCGTCTCAGTGAAGGCTCTAAGAGCGACGTGGTTATTAAGGATACAGTGTTCTTCCATTACCACTAATATTCACAGAAAGAACAGATAACGCTGTTGCATCCTCTGACACCCCTTCCCTCCCTCCTTCCCTTTATCCTCGAACCTACCACACTATCCCCGGCCCCTCCCCACCTGCAACCCTAATCCTCTTTGGCACCAGTCATATAGAACGGGAGGAGAGAGCGTGAGACCGCTTTTGATGGCCTTTGCTTTGTAAATATACAGAGCATAATAATAATATGGTCTGTCCAAACATTTTCAAACGGGGCCGTATAGTGTTTATAAATACACAGAGGTTTTAGGTTCGGTTGGGATGAGAGCAAATGCCCCCCGCTTGTAGAGTGAATGCGTTTTATAATTCTTTTCCCCCAAAAAAAAAAAGTAGTTCAAAATTTTTTGCTGTTTAAATTTCCGTAATTCTTTGCCGTTTGTTTTGCTCTGTTTTCTTGTAAAACTGAGACCTGACTGACAGAAAGACGTTAAATGTTGTAGGTGGAAGGAGTACCTTTGGGTTACTTTAACACTACTTGCAGAATCAGTAAAAGCGTGTAACTCGAGATCTGACATATTCATAAATTTGTAAATTCTAAAATTTAAGTACAATTAGTACCTTGCCCTCATTTATTTCACGTATGGAGACGAGCCACTCACAGAGTTACGACTTAGAATTATGATTCCTTATTGTAGTTATGGTGCTGGTCAGATTCTCACGAACAGTCTGCAGTCGAGTCGAAAATTTCTTATTCCGAATAGGACGGTGGCGACTCCTTCAGGAATGGATATGAGGAGTTTTGTATTTCTTGATATGGGATTTTTCTGTTTTATTTTTACATTTTTTTATTTACAAAATTGTTGGTTTGGCCTGATTTTCTGTCCTGGGTCTGCTCACATCAGGTAAAAGAATTTTTAAAGATTTGCTTCGTGCAAAAGTAAATTATATAGTATTCTTAAAAAGTTACTTTTCATAAATGAATACATATCTATTTCTTTAAGTGTCAGTCACGAGTCTGTAAAAGTTAGGCTAAACAGATGACACCTCATGGTCAAAGGATAAGATGACGGCCCATTTCTTGCCATTTCTCATTGTCAGTCTTGAAAGAGATACACTAAGTATTCAAGTATTTCTAGCGTTGTAATGATTCCAGTACATTAAATTTTCTATAATGAACGCCTCTCTTTCCCCTCCATAAAAGGGCATTCGGTTCTGGTTTCTCTAAAGTTTTTAATTATACACTTGTATACTTGTTCTTTTATCGTATTGTTTACTTCGACTCCCCGACGACAGTGATTATGCCATTTCAGAAAATTGCAAAACGGAATGGCTGTTGCGGTGGAGCAGGAAATTTGCGCAGAATACATTGCGGAATATGTCTTCCGGATGGAGTTTTTTAAGGGCCGTTATTAAACAAAGAAATGATTAAAGTTTCAACTCTGCTGAAGCTGCTGCCGCTGTAGCTGTCAGCAGTGGCGGAGGAAACGGCGCTCTTTGGGGACCTCTGTTAACCCTCACAGCTATATAAAATTCTCCCAACAATAGGGTCAAATTTCTCTGCCGCTTTTTTTTCGTCCGTCTGCCGGAATAATGGGCGAACTTTTATGCCGTCATTGTGTGCACACCGAATTCGCCTGCGCACGGAAGGTCAAACAGAAAAACCGCCGCCGCCGCCGTTTCCCCGTGTGTTGATGAGAGTGCGGCTATGCGCCATAAGTGCTTCGACATGCGTACCCCCAAAAATGCGGCTTCCTGTTTAATAATGGCCAGAACAAGCCTATTGGCTTTGAAATGGCTTCGTCACTGCTAATAGGTCGTTTCCCTTTCGTGTTTGACTGGGGTTTTATTTCCGTCTGACTCCCCGTTCGTTGCCTGTTGCTGTATTTTCATTTGTCTCCTCGATTACCATGTTTTCAAACATGATTTTCTTTGTTTTCATTAATTACCTCTGTTGGACTTTTACCTTAATTTGTAGTTTGTTCATGTGCTTTTCGGCCTTTTGTCTTGTTATTATAGTTTGAAGTGAGATTTAACACTCTTATTCCACTGTATACTGTACAACAGGTCTTTCACTTCTTCATTGAATGATCTTCCATTTTTCAGATTTTGTTGTTTAATGCATATAGTTAGCCGAGACTTGATATTATGGAAATTCCTTTTACTGTTGTGAACTTATATCTGATTTCGCTTGTTTGTAGAGCCCGTTAGCTTGGCGCCAGTCGTTCAGCGAGTATTTTTTTTTTCAGTTACCGGAACTGTCAACTGTGTTTGTAAATCAATCATTATTTTTTCCCTAGTTTTGATTATAGAATCCAAAATAATATAGATGATTGTTTGTTAGTTGAGCATGTTTCACCGCAACCTGATGAAGAGTTAGAGGAATGTATTTCTGGTGATGCATTTCTCGCTATAATGTGGTTCGGAGGTAGGTCCCGTTGCTATTAATCCTCATCTCAGTCAGGTTTATTTATGTCTTGAGATTTTCTGCCACGAACAACTACAGCCAAATGTTTATTTCTTTAAAACTGCCCAGTAGGCTCGACCCAGGTCCACGTCCCCTATGGAAAGCCTTGGTCGGGGTCTCTGCTACTAGGAAGCTGATCTGGTGGAGCTCCTTTCCTCTTAGCCGAGTGCCACCTATTTGGCACACCTCTCTTCACGTCAAGACATTAACAGGTGGTGCAGAGGGATGGAACTAGCGATTGAACTAGTTGAACTGATGTTTGATTTCATCCTTTTTGAGGCTTGCATGCTTCGCTACCAATAAAGATAACACCAAGTTTCAGTAATCAGCACCACACCTTTTAAAGCTTGTGCAATATAAATAATTATTAAGTTAATTTTTTAAACAAGAACTGCTTGATGGTCACATACTAATTTTGTTCACACATAACCAGGAATTACTTAAAGATTTTGCTACGCAACGCGTAAACTGCTCTGTCGAAAGCTTTGCGTTTGCAAGAATAATTTTTCGTAATCAAGATGCATGAACTTAGAATAAAACAGCTACAAAGACGTAAACATCTCGTGAGTGCAAATTTCATCGACTTTCCTCTTTCGACTCCTACGAATTGTTCCTTTTTTTATTTCTTTTTAAATCCCAGAGGCCTTTTTTTTTTTTTTTTCTTCCGTTGACACTGATTTGGCTTTAAAAGGGGACATAAATAACCTGGACGGCTCTGTAATACAACTGAGGTCCCCTCCCCCCTCGCCTGCCTCCTCCCCTCATCCCTCCTTACTGGTGGCGTTCCTCCCTTTTCCCCTCATACCGACCTCTCCCCTAGAGTCATTTTTAATATTTGTTTGTTTGGACTGATATATTTGCCTATTAATTGATTTGTTACCTTTATTTTTCGTAAGCCATTAGCTTTATGTTATGATGGGGCGTCTTTCGTCATCGTGAAATATTTGCTCATGATCGTTAAGTACAACAACAACAACAACAACAACAACAACAACAACAACAACAATAATAATAATAATAATAATAATAATAATAATAATAATAATAATAATAATGAGGCTAAAGAGGCTAAAATAAGACCCTTTACTTGAGGACAGAAGTCCTCGTAAAGCTTAAGGACTTCAAGAGCATTTTAACAATAGACCAAGACTTCCCTCAAGAAAAGGTTCTTATTTCGTCCTCATCTCTAAAGAAGTCGATTGTTCTTGATAGCCTTCAGTATTGATAATGTTGCTTTGCAGCTTGTAATTTTAATAGACAAAGTCAAATGACAAAGAACTTTATGATAATGAAAGCTATTTTTAAAGCGATAAGGAACATAATGAAACAGCTGACACACAACACACGAAAGAGGAAGCCTAGTAAGAACAGGTCATGGCTCTGAACGAAGTGTGTCAGCTGGGGATCCACCAAAGGATCAGTGCAGTAAGGAAACTGTAATTAAAGCCTTGGGTCAATAAAGAAATTGCTAAATGCCAGTTTGCTCCTGATGAAAAATTTGAGATGAAATTATGCTGATAGACTGTACCCTACGTTGGTAACGACTTGATATAAAATTTCTTTTGATATCTTTTGGAGGAGGAGGACAGCTTCCATCTTCCCTTTGATGTGATTTGGAAGCAACTGTACACCCGATGCTGTGATATGCCTGTTGTCAACGCAGGTTCTAGAGTCTGATTTTTCCGAATCGTCTTATTTGTTTATTTTTTTTGTTTCGAAGAGTCTGCGACCGGATGCCCAAAACAAGCCTAATTCCGTAAGCAAATTGAGATTTAAGGAAATACAGAAGGTTTTGACAATCGCCCTTTTATGATGTCCCAAAGATGCTTTGATTCGACCGTCCAGTGAAATCGTAACAGACTGCTGTTATAAGTTAAGTATACCTTAGTTTTACCAGACCACTAAGCTGATTAACAGCTCTCCTAGGGCTGGCCCGAAGGATTAGACTTATTAGAAAGCTAAAATTTTTAGTGTCTAGAATTTATGCATTATTCTATTTTTGACGTTTTTATTACTATTTGGCGTTATTAATAATGGACTCCGCCTTTGACCTTAGTCAAAGGCGAGAAAATGCATCTGCGAGGTATAGGGGACACTTTTCCTTTCATTGGTTTGATTTTCTGAAAATGAGGCTGCCAAGCCAAGCACTGGGCATTCAGCGCTGAAGACAGCATTAAGAGTGAGTTGGAGTGGTTGGACAACAAGATAAAGAACTCCAGAAAGGAAAGGAGGTGAAGCCCAAGGTTCGAAAGGTGGAGCCGGTAGAAAACCCACAGTTCACGAAGGGGTAATAGGTGGAGAGGTTGGACAGCAAGATTGAAGAGAGGAAGTGGCAATGAAGGGTAGGTAAAAGGCTAAAAAGTGGGTGCAGCTACTGGCTGAAGGTCTCATTCGTGGTTTTAAAGACGCATGTAAACGCATGATTCTTATTTCCAGGACCCAGCCTCTCTCTCATCTAAGAAAATGATGATGATGATTATCATTATTATCGGACAAGCCATTGATACGCAGGTGACGCCAACGGTAACTCATTCCTAAATTTCCTGCTTACCTAACGACCTGTTGACGTATTCAGGAAGACACACTAACCCGTGACAGATCTACAATAAACGTCCGGCAAGTTGTTGATTGAAGGCTTCAGTCAGTTGTAACGTCGCACTGTCAACTGCTAATGGGATTTACAAACGCTAATGAGCCAGCCAGCGTGTTTGTCTTCACTCTCGATGCTTGAGAGCCGTTTACGGGATTTGTTGAACTCGTGGCATTTTGTCTCGTCAGGAGTCATTTTGCCCCTGAGAGTAAACGCGACATTTGGGGGCGTGTTTATTTCTAGTTTGTGAAAGTGGCAAGGAAGCTGCCTGTCTGGAGTTGAGTTACTAAATCTTCCAGTACTTAGGACAACATTACAAGCGGTACGTCCGAGCTCAAGCGTGACATCACCTCAGCGAGCGAATGTTGCTCGATTTTGCTCCTTTGTAAAAGGTCATGTGATATCGTTGGAGTAGGTCATGACTACTGTAGTCTGTTTTCTCTTTGATGATAAAGTTAGTGAATAGGTCTTCTGTTTTTTTAGTACAAGAGGTTCACATAACTGGGAACCTTAAAATGAGCGTGAGTTCCAAGTTTTATTATAGGCTGAAAAGAAAATCCGATCCTTTACAACATCATTCAGATTATATTCATTCTGACGGCATAATTATCGCACTTATTTACAACACTGCTAAGTAGAGCTATTCATACCAACCAGCCTGAATGAACTCATATCTATGTATACACAAACACACACACATATATATACATTATATATATATGTATGTATGTATATATCCACAAACATTAAGCTACACACATATTTTAATATCCAACTTTCTCCACCTTGGAAATAATACCGAAGGGAAATTAGTCTCGTGATCCGGTAAGAGAACTTGTCACTGAAGTCTGAGGCAGTCGCTGTCGGTGGTCCGAATACATCACTTACGAATTATAATTTCCCTTCGGTTTTATTTCTGAGGTAGCGCGGGTTGGATGTGAAACGACGTTTGTAGTCTGTTTGTGAATAAAATATGTCACGGTGATGTGATAAAAATTCAAATATATACATATATATATATATATATATATATATATATATATATATATATATATATATATATATATATATATATATATATATATATATATATATATATATATATATATATATATATATATATATATATATATATATATATATATATATATAAAAAAATTTGCAATTTCATGTAGAACACAAAAAAAACTCATAACTCTTTTATCAGTTTTAGCTTTTATCAGTTTTGAAATATTTTAATAATATATATATATATATATATATAATATATATCTATAATATATATATATATATATATATATATATATATATATATATATATATATATATATATATATATATCAATTTTAGTATATATCGATTATGAACGCAATTTGACTTTTCAAATACAATTTGATAAGAAATTTCCCAGTCACTTCAATTAATCTACAGTTTAATTGTTGTTTACAATTCTTTATTTTGTGGTCCGTGTGATCCTAACAAGAATTTTAGAAAACGTTCTTTAATTTTTAATCTGGTCTGAATGCTTAACCTAATCAAGACTCCTACACCTAAGGATTATCGTAGCTATAGGATTTGGTATCCTCACTTCCGCAGTGGAAGAGATTTGTTACGGGAAACGAACACAGCATGAAAAAAAATGACCAAAAATCAATCAAGGAGGAGAACTTCCTCACTTCATAAAAAACAAAGGAAGATGAACTATAAAAAAGAGAAGGGAAGGGTGTTTGGGGTGGGATGGGAGGGTGGAGAGGATGGGCGTGGGAGAAAACGGAGAGCAGAATTACACAATTTAATCACAATTTGCATAATTGCTCCTCCTCCGGCGGGTTTTATTTCGGCGACTTGAGGAGGAAACGATTGGCGGAGGAAAAAGTAAATAAAAAGCGAATTTAAGATTATCCAGATTGCTTTGGCGGGGAAAATGTCACGGAATTGGCTCCGAGCTCCTCGTACATTTGCGCGGGTAAATTTCAAAGGCTGCCGTTGGTCGGAGCAGCGCGATTTACTTCTCGGCAGGAAACATGCAGTGAGACGGTTATTTTTCCTTTTCTTTTTTTTTCCCCTCTCCGGTCACGTTAGACTTGGAAAGGTGCATCTACGACCGCTCATATTTCTTGCAGGATATATGTAGTTATCGCAAACGAAGCGGTAGTTTTTTTAATCTAAAAAGGGAATCTAAACTTGATGTCAAGTTTAATCTAAGCTTAACATCGCAAAGGAGCCAAAGACCATAACAGCTTGGGCAGAGGATGAGTTTGAGTTGCTTCTTCGCGAAAATGATTTATTTATCTGTTTTTCTGAATGGGAATTGCCGATAAAATATTCGTTATATTTTCTAAATGGAAGTTACTAAGAAAAAAATGTTTCGTTTTGACTAAGGTGTTCCTTTTGCAGGATGAAATGACAGTTTCGAGGCAAAGAGTATAAAAGAACAGAAGCTACGTATCAGAGTGAACGCTTTACAAATGAACGTATGGATGCGCATATTGATTCGAAATGACTTCTCTATTGAGGCAAGGATTATTTTAAGGTCCTCAATAGTTTTAGAATAACTAAGTCGAAGTTTGATCCCATCTGCACGTCTTTGTTAGTCTGAATTCATGTTTATTGAAACGCAGCGTGCACGCAAGCACATTCAGTGTAGACTTTGTATATAAGTAAACTGTATGCACTAATAACGATGAAATTGTAAGTATGAATTTTATATGTTCATACACACACACACACACACACTGGCAGTTCCTAAACTATACGTAACTACCTCAAGTTCTTTTGTGATCAAAGGTCTTTTTGACAAGGCGAAGCAGTGGGCGAGATCTGGATATTGGTATTAGTTAACCAGTAATGGACAGTGATGATCTTATTCCCTTTTTTATCACTTATGTTAATTACTTATGCTTACATAATCCTTTGGTGCGTCAAGCACTGAATACGATAACTTGAACGTTCTGTTTCGAGTCTCCGTTTTCGCTTAAAACCAAGATAGGCATTATTTTCTGTTGCTGTTGAAACAGACAGCCTGGGAAATAGATTTATAGAAACGGAAATGCTGATTCAGTCTCATCTCTTGCGTTCAAACGTTCTGATAATCGTTGTCACAAGCGGCCGTCTTATTTCTGTAGTATAAATATTTTGATCCTGGAATGATCTGTTGTCTCTTCTGTTTTTCCGTTTCTGTTTTCCTTTGTCAGCTTTTGTTGTTACGATCGCGTTTCGTCTCTGGTTTTTTTCTTGATTTTAAAATTTCACTTTACTCTTTCTTCCTTTCCTGATGAATTTGGAACTATAGATATTTCTTCTCCCGTTTTCTTGTTATTTTTAGTCTATTCTACTTTCCTGTGACATTTTTGTATTTTTCCTGATACATTTTCTTTGTCAGAAGTATCGACATTCATTACATTGCGAGATTGATGACCCCCACCCCCACCGTACGCCTCTCTCAAGACTAATGAGTTATTTGATCGTTTGTTCTGAATTGCTCTATGAGTTGTTTGTCTTGTTCTGCTCAATCTTTGTTTTTTTTTCATCTAGGAGAATGGCGTTTTGGTTAACAGATATGGAATTTTCTCTTTCTGTAGTTTTATTGTTTTGGGGATTATCTTTTATTAGGTAGTTTTAAGATTATTATTATTATTATTATTATTATTATTATTATTATTATTATTATTATTATTATTATTATTATTATTATTATTATTATTATCCAAACAAAAAATTCTTTCAGTTTTCTTCTGAAGATGGAAAGAGAAACCCACAAGATTCCTGTGTATAACTTGTTTACTTGTAAATATTTACATATTACTTTAATCTCGAGTACTTTCAGGTCCTAACTGTGACCCTTTTTCAAGAGATGTGAAGGTAGTCAGGCTGGTTCAAGGCCCAGCTTGACTACCTTCACATCTCTTGAAAAAGGGTCACAGTTAGGACCTGAAAGTACTCGAGATTAAAGTAATATGTAAATATTTACAAGTAAACAAGTTATCTGCAGGAATCTTGTGGGTTTCTCTTCCATTATTATTATTATTATTATTATTATTATTATTATTATTATTATTATTATTATTATATTATATTATTATTATTATTATTATTATTATTATTATTATTATTATTATTATTATTATTATTATTATTATTTATGAACCTTTGTGAAAGAGATTGCTCTTATGTAGCGTCTTGTAAAAACAGATTACGTCGAATGTAGTGTCTTTTGAAAAAAAATTTCCTCTGATGTGATATCCTTGGGAAAGAAAGGAATTGCAAAACATGGCGTGTTTCACCAGTAAAGCCGTCTTTTTCATTTTTCCCGACAGTTTTTTATATGAAAACAAAATTATTTTTGTGCTCACATGGAAGTGAACGGTGCACATTGTAAACAAATGTAAGTCTTTTTGAGGGGCGTGAAAGGCACTTGATAGTTTATCCACAACTTTCCAGAGAGAGAGAGAGAGAGAGAGAGAGAGAGAGAGAGAGAGAGAGAGAGAGAGAGAGAGAGAGAGAACTTTTCTTTTTTATCCATGAGGGATGACAGGAGGGATGACAGGAATTACAAATTTTATCCATCACTTTCTATAGAGAGAGAGAGAGAGAGAGAGAGAGGGATGACAGAATTACAAATTTTATCCATCACTTTCTATAGAGAGAGAGAGAGAGAGAGAGAGAGAGAGAGAGAGAGAGAGAGAGAGAGAGAGAAGGCGACGATCTGTTTCCTCACTCTTACAAAGGAGGAAGGATGTCCTTACATAATCCTCTTTTGTGATTACATTTCAGCTGCAAAAATGAGCCTCTTTGGATCATGGGTACACTGGAGTAGACAAGAAATACCTGAGTCTAGTTGAGGGAGATTAGAAAACAGATGTTGGTGAAATCTTTATGAGTTGAGCAGAAATACTATTTTTATTCATCTTCTTCAATTTAATCTTTGCGAATTTGTTTTGCACTTGACGCCATTGTCACTATTCATGATTATTGCGAAACTAACGAATGTAAGAGTATTCAATAAGAGTATTCAACACTCGGTGCCATCAGCGTTGACTGCAATTATAATTTTCCTTTTTTTCCTCCTTCCTCCCTGCTCATATGGTTTTATGAAGATTTATGTTTGCCGTTAATCGAACCAGTAAATCCATCGGTGTCACAGTCTTTGGTTCTTTTTTTTTTTTTTTTTTTTTGCTTAGCGCGTAAGAGGAGGTTTTTAGTCGTTGTGTACAGACTTTGAGTAATTGGTCACATTTCTTGTTTTACGAGGCTCCGTCTTTCATGTTTACTTATATGTTCGGTTTAACGCCTGGTTTTATCCTTTTTGCGTAGCCTAGGGATTCAGGGTCTGAAACACGAGTGATAAAATGATTCTCTCTCTCTCTCTCTCTCTCTCTCTCTCTCTCTCTCTCTCTCTCTCACACTCTCTCTCTCTCTCACTCTTTACACACACACATACACATACAAACATATATATATATATATATATATATATATATATATATATATATATATATATAAATATAAATATGTGTGTGTATGCGTGTGTGTGTGAGCAATGTTTATGTGCTGTATATATAAAACTCATGAGTTTTACAATAATACATCACTTTGCTTAATATCCGAACAGTTCTATATTACTGAATTTTCATTGAGAAAAGGCTAAGTTCTTCTAACTGAACTTATTCTCAGAGCTTGAGTTTTTCAGAAAAGTTGACCTTTAGCGAAGTAATAGTCGACTTTTTCGTTGTCTTCTAATTATTAATCTTGCTTATCCTATTTTTGCTATTTTCATTATTATTATCACTATAATTAAAGCAGTTGTGTTTATAAAGTAGGTAAAATGGAGCTATTGCAAATGTTTACAAGTTCTTTCAAAAAATATGGTCTGAGCTTTTATTACATTCCAAGTATGCTGCAAAATTTTGTGTTCGTGCACCTGTTACCTAATTTGTCACCTAAACGTGTAACATACTGCAAGAGTGACGGTTGTAAACGGCGATGGGTCAAATTAAGGCTCAAGAGGCCGACGAATGAAATGAAATGAGCTGGCGAGAGGATAAAAATCTTCCGATGCCCTCCCTCAGTCATCAGGGACCACCAGTTGAGAATCACAGCAACAGAGGGTGTAGCATGCATGCCTCTTGACATAACTGAAAATTAGGAGAATATTTGAATTTCTAAAGTCCAGTCTATTGAAACTTTACACTGTACATTCCTGGATTGCTGAAATATTTTCAGTCATTCAGTGAATTTCTATGTATAAGCTCTCCACACTTGCCACCGGCGCAACTTGAAAAGTCGGGCCGTAGAGTTTGGGAAGGGGTAGGGGTTAAAGGGGATGGGATTTGGGTTGTTTTGTTGCTCCCCCTTTTCCCCCCTGCTGCTTTTGTCCAGCATGAATCAATACCCTGATACTGACTACCAATATCTGGAAAAATGACCGACTTACATTATTAACTAGATGTGAATTAAATATTCAGCTCTTCTTTTTGAAGTGTTTGATAGATTTACTGCTGTTCGAAAAAAGGCGAGATGTGGCGACGTTTTACACCGACAGACGAAAACATATTTCACAATAGTGTCGGAAATTTATACAAATATATATATATATATATATATATATATATATATATATATATATATATATATATATATATATTCATATATATTTATATTATATGTCTGTGTTATATATGTCTTTTACTCTAGGGGTTCAATCTGTATTTGGTAATCAAAAGATGAAGTTGTGAGATATTATTTTCTATTTTTCTATGGGGCCAGCCCTCATACGGCAAACGGCATATTGGTGGAAATTCGCATATATATGCAATTGCATGTGTCTCTAAGGTTTTATTGACGTTCGTCCCTGACTGCAGGTAGGACAAAATCACTCTTTATTGAGGGAAAATTGGAATGCTAGAGTCTCGTAAATGAACAACGGTGATATATTCGACTTCCTGAAGCTGCGTTGTTTAGCAAACTTGTGGAAGTATTTGCAAGAATAGAAATTTAGAGATATTTTAGTGCCGTCATTTAGGAAAGGTGTTCTGTTTAAGGCTCTTTGTAGCAATTCTGGGATGTGTTGTTGCCAATGGGTTTCATTCGAAAAACAGTGAGTCTGTACATGTACCCGTGTTTATTTCTCCGTACCTTTTTTCGTGCCAAAGTTGACTCCTTTGACGACTGTGTCTATATTGAATATCCAATATAGAGCGAGCACGCAAATGCTAAGATCATTTGTACATGATTGCGTTCACGTATTTTCAGAAAAACTGTAGCCTGTACTTGCTTGATATTATTATGGAGAGATAAGATATATTGTTCACCGCACCCTTGCCAACGAAGAGTGTATACGACGAAATGGGACTTTCTTCCCTCCAAAAAAGCCCTTAAACGGACACGCTTTCTTAAAAGAAATAAACAATGAAGATACAAACACACACTGTCAGAACGGCTGGTCTTTAATTCAGTGTCGACCTTCCCCTTGGCACTTGGGTTTTGCTGTATTGTTTCTTTACAGAGTCGTGTTGTCCCAACATACTTCACGATTACCAGGTCCATACTTCTTCTTGCATCCCCCTCCCACTTCTTCCCTTTTCCTTTCAGGTTAGCCTGTGTAGTTGTTAGGCTGAGGCCTTGACTATAGGGGCGGTCGGGCGTTAGGAGATGCCAACACCAGAGGCAATACTATAGGGGCGGACGGGCGTTTGCAGACGCCAACACCCGAGGCAATAGCATGAAAATAAACCGTCTTAGGACATCATAACACTAAGCAACGAACGCCCTCGCGCGCACGGTCCGTCAAGCGATGCTCTCGCCCTCATAAAGTAGACTTTAGACTCTCTCATCATTTAGCACTACATTACCCTGACTCCCTCAAATAGTGCCAAGTTTTTAAGGGGACTCGGCCCAGACCAGCCCAGCCCCGCCGAGGAGGCAGGCAGGCTAGTAGCCGGTGTGTATATGTGCGTTTAAGGAGAACGGCATATATCAAAGTGTGTGTGTGTGTGTGTGTGCACGTATGCGCGATAGTGTCTGTGTTTGTCTGTAGAAATGTACGTGGGTAGTGGAAGTGCCTATATGTGTGTGTATGTGTATGTACGTATGTGTGTGTGTGTGAGAACTAATGTGTCTTCCATATGGTGCTGGGTAGGTGGGAGGAAGGGGGTCGGGTGTCCGTGAAGTTAGGGTAGGATGGGTAGGCGTTTTGGGGGGAGGGAGGGGGGTCCCATCGTAAGGCAAGGGAAGAAGAAAGTATTTGGTGTGTGTGTTCACTTTGTTGTTTTGATGATTTTCCTTAAAGTGTTTTCTTGTAGGGAGTTGCAGCAAGGATGGCTGCGTTGAGGAGGGACAGGGCTCTCTCTCTCTCTCTCTCTCTCAGTTGCTTGTCTTCAGTTTTAATAAAGATTTTTCATCCGGAACAGAATTGTATTTTTTAAGAAATATTTTTATCTGTCCTAAGTAAGAGAGATGTGTAGCGGTATTCTTTAAATTATTTGTCGTTCCTCGCTGCCATCTCATAAAGTAGTTTCGAATCAGTCTCGCAGTATTCTTCTCCGTGAGCTTTTGAATTATAATAATGATAGATTGTCTTAAAATGCCATTTTATGTAGTATAGAGCCCCTGTTGATTCGAAGTCCCTGAAGTCTGACTCAAGATATAAGCAAAAAAATGAGAGAAGATATGATAAATGAATTTTTAAATATACATTGTTCGGGGTTTTGCTTTGAATGGGCGTACTTACTTACTTACTGAAACTGCGTAAACTGTGCAATGAAATAACCGTAGATTGCTTCATCTCATATAATTTCATGTAATCTTTCTTTCAATGTGCGTACTCACTTACTTAATTACTTTTTAAACTTACTTTACGTACTGAAACCATGTAAATGATGCCGTGAATTAACAATAGCTATTACTTCATCACATGTAATATCATCCATGTGCAAATCCCCCGAGCTTTGATTAATATCCCCATAAAAAATACTGCGGCTCAGATGTCACCCATCAGTCATGAAGCTTTGATCTTCTGAAGCGTCATGTTTAACTCGACTCATTTTGGAAGCCGGGTTAGTCGTTGGGATGTCTTCCGCTGCGTGAAGGAGCTTTTAGAAGTTTTTTAAAGCCTTCCTCTTCAACTGTCGTTTACTCCTGTTGATATTTCTACTGTCTTCTACTTCTCCTCCTCTTTCTCTTACTACTGCTACTATTTTTTTGCATTCGGGACACGTTGTAACCAGTCGTGATTACGGATAGCCGTCTGCTGCTAATTTTTGCAATGATCTCTCTCTCTCTCTCTCTCTCTCTCTCTTAAACATGGTCGATAATTGTATGCTTATATCTTCCCTCTTATTGATGGATTTGGAGGAGGGACTTCCCCAATCCCATACAGCAAGAGTAGCCTCCTAAGCATTGAAGGTAGCGCTGTTCTCTCTCTCTCTCTCTCTCTCTCTCTCTCTCTCTCTCTCTCTCTCTCTCTCTCTCTCTCTCTCTAAAATTTTGTCTACGTTTAGAACGTAACCGTACCCAAATTAAATATTTCCTGTTTCTGCGAGATCCAGAACGTGACTAAAAACCAGTAACTTTCTTTTATTGGGAATATTCTCTGTAACATTTTGAGGTTACATTTTTTGCTATTTGCTATTTGCTAAATTCAGATTACAGAAATTGTATTATACCCTTTGCACCTTCTTTGTTCCAATGTTTTTGCGTTCTGGAATGCTAAATGAATCCACAGGTGTGATGTTCAAAGATTAACATCAGGAGGTGATTCTTTATTTTTTTTTTTTAGCTTGAAAGAAGTGTTGAAACTGAATAGGATCGGTGCTCCAATATTAATTTGGCCATAACCTCTTCGGTATTGTATAGAACTTGAAGGAATTTGCCTGATGAGATTGTTTCAATATCACCCGGAAATAAACCTTTAAATAGCCCCTCAAAAACTGTGAATTTCAACATGACCAAGCCTCTAAATACAAATCTAGATACCTTACACCATATAAATGTTTTATATTTGAGTAGTCAATGACTGGACCTCCTGAATATTTTATGATACCTATGCATTTCCAAGTCAGGTTCAGGAGTGTCATACAGGTTATTCCTACTCAAGTGATGACTAAGGCTTCCAGATGGAAGGCATCCCGTTCCCGAAGGTTGTACCTCATACTTCACCCGCAAAACAATGGGAAATCAATCGCTCGTTATGAAATGGTCGTTTCGAATCGACGGCGTGTGTAATGTGGGCCATTTTCCTATCTGATTTTGACTGGCAGAACATAAAGCTCCGCCTGTAGTGCGGGTACAATGTGTCTCTAGTCATTTTTATTTTCCAGAGTCAGCATTATCGTTATTTGACAAGCCCCTTTTTTCTAGACAGAATTGCAATCTGGCAGATTTCAGAATCGGTATTCTCGTGCGCATGAATTTCCTTCTTTGTTCCTCTGTTGTCTTCAATAACAATTCCGCGGAAGTTATGTTTTAGCTCTTCTCAATAATACTTGCGAGTTCTTGCAGTCCATCTGGTCTGTTCTCAGCGACGTATCGAGAACAGTTTTCAAATGGGCCGCTCGCTGCAAGGGAAATTGCTTGAGTGGGAGTAAAAAGGGTTTCAGTATCAGAATTCATACTGGTTGTGAGATCGATAAAAACCAACCCACTTCTTGCTTTCCTCGAAGTGCCTGATTCCTTTTAGCAAGTATGCTCGATTTCACTGGCAGTTTTTTTTTTTTCATTTTCTACCGGATATTCTGCATCTCTTCTTCGTTTATAAATATTTCTCTTACTTTGTCTCCAAAACTTAATTTTCGATTTTTATATTTGTTCGGCTTGTTTCAGATTAGATGCCTTGAAGCACCGGCTTTCTTGTGCTTCTGCTGAATACCTCGTATTCATGTTTCCTCTCGCTAATGAAAGTTTGTGTTCTTAGGTTTCTTCTTGAAGTGCTTCATTCTGCTTTCCCGCTCTTGTCATTTGGAGGGTTTTCTTTCAGGTTTCATTATCATCATCATCATCTCTCTCTCTCTCTCTCTCTCTCTCTCTCTCTCTCTCTCTCTCTCTCTCTCACACACACACATATGTATATATGTGTGTTGTGTGTGTGTGTGTTTGTGTGCGTGTTTATGTGTGTGTGTGCGTCTATATTAAGACCATCTTTACATGCCCTACAACTCTGTGCGTAAGAATATTTCTTGACAGCTAACGAGCAGATGACATTCTTAAGAATGTATTCTTTTAAAATCTACTGACACCACTGACTCGCTCCAGTTCAAGACTGCCAAAAAACATGGCTTTAGGGCCAAGAGAAGATTATATACTCATTACATGAAAGCGTAGACAGATAGGTAATAGGTAGAGAGAGAGAGAGAGAGAGAGAGAGAGAGAGAGAGAGAGAGAGAGAGAGAGAGTAGCAAAAACAAGAAAGCCATCACTAATAGCCCAAACAGTTACTAGAGTTACTTCGCTCAAATCCCTTGTTAAACCTGACGGGGAAAAACTCAACTCGCTGAGCGACCCGTTACGTACTGAAGCCTTTAAGTCAGATCTGCCTACAATAAAATGGGCCGCGTAAGGTGAAGGGACGAGACGCTAACCTTTGCAGTTCTTGTTGTGTTGTGTCTCCTCCTTGGATAATAATAATGAATGCTGTAAAAGGATCATTTATCTAATCTTTAGTATTTTTGTTGTACTTCCTTTTAAAGGAGAAATGTTTGGGATTATGATGAGTAATCTAAGCTTAACAATTCTTGTTGCTGTTCATTTTTAGTTAAAAGGGGGTTTAAATGATTAGTAATTAACCTATGCTTAGGGAGTTTGAAGCTCCTGTTCAATGAAGGAGAAGAATATCAAAATTATCATGTACCTAACTTTTGTTGCTCTTGCTGGAGTAAATCTATATTAGAGGAAGAGCAAATATAAAAAAAAACAGGTAACCTAAGTTTTTGTGGTGATGAAATTACTTTTCTTATGAAAGAAAGAGTGACGAAAGATTTAATGTAACCATTTGATCATTGTAGAAATATCTCTTGGCGGAGAAAGGAAAGGTTTCGGCAAGAGCATTAACGTTTGATTACAAAATTAACGTTGAATGTGAACCTGACAGGAGTAAAAGTCCCGAGATATTAAAGGCACCTTCAAAAATCACTATAAAACTTGAATTTGCTCGTATCCTTGAGAGAGCAGAACGTGATTTGAATGATGTATGTTCTTATTTAGCCCGTTTGTAGTCATTTCTGTAGAATAAATATTTAGAAAAAGCCATTATCAGGTGGAAGTAACCGCAACTTTACACTTGAATATCATTTGCATCGCTTAGGTAGATCAACCTTAGATTTACTGAGGCATTTTGAAGCTTTAAATATATTCTCAAAAATTTAGCACTACATTAAAACTGAACTGTGAATAACAGAAGATTGCCAGTTGACGATATTGGATTCGTCCTAAAATGGTTGCCATCCTGGAAATTGTTTTACAATGTCTTATAGAAAAGAGTACTTTGCAAACCCGAGAAACGTTGCTTTAGGCTATGATTTTTTAGAAATACGGAACAGGGTACAGTCACCAAGAAATAATTAGAGGCTTGACGCATGAAGTTACTTTTTTCTTTTGCATTTCTTCTTTCTCAATATCCTCATGCTGTCTTTGTTAACTCTTTTCCTAAAAAAAAAAAACCACGCGGTCTTTGCTTTTACAAATGTTTGTTTTATATGACGTGTACGTTTGGTCTTTGCTTGTCATTTTTGAAGCTGTTTTTGTGCACCTGACCTTTTAGCATTATCAACCGATCATGTATTTTTAATTTCACACTGTTTCAGGTTCAGGTTAGTTTTGAGCGTGAGCTTCAAGTTTGCATATCTGGAAGTATATTCCGATTTCGCTGAAATTGGCTTTAGTGTAATTGTCACTCCAGTGATGTTTTTTCTGTTTCATTTCTTGACATTTTGGGAATTTTGCCAATCAGTTTCTTACTTCATTTCCCCGTGAAATTTTAGCGTTAATACCCTATGATATTTCTTTTTTTTTTTCTTATTTTTGCCTTGGAAGGTTTTACATTATAGTTCTTCATATTTTTCTTTTTACTACTTTTTTCTCTTTTGAGTGTTAGTATTATTACCAGTTCTGTGACATAAGTGACAATGATTCTGGTGTGGGGAAACTGCCTTTCTGTTCGAACAAGAATACATAATGTAATCAGAGAGCAATACTGCGAAAGGAGGGTTGTACGTGATTTAATGCTCCACCTTATACAGCATTATGCTCCAGTGCTCCAGCTGAATCTTTATCATCAAGGATGCATTCAAGTTTTCCCATTATTTAGCATGTATGCGTATCTGTTTTTTATTGTTATTACTAACAACAAAAACTTTTCTTTGGGGATTCGAACCGCTGACTTGTAGTTTATTAGGCCAACAATATATCCACTCAGTCACAGACGGAATAAAATGAGTGGAATCAGATATCCTGCTGCATACTCGGGGATCAAAGCGGGCCTACTGTGCCCATGCCGATGGTTTCATTGTTATTATTATTATTATTATTATTATTATTATTATTATTATTATTATTATTATTATTATTATTAATGACCATGCATTGTTATCGAAAGAACAAAAAGGCTTTTGACTTGATTATCAAATATGTAAGGAGGAAAAAGGGTGAGAACCGGGAGGGATATGAAAAGTTTTTGGAGCCATAAAACCAATTCCTTTTTAGCAAATGTACGTTTTAAATAACAAGTTTTTATAATATTTTTTTCTTCTTAGTTAGTAAATGTCTATTAAATTGTATTTATGATGGATGTCAGGATTTCTTAGAGGAAGGAACTATAGTTGGAATTACTCCTTCTCTGTCTGTTTTGGTCTCAGTCTCTGCCTCTGTCTATCTCTCCCCGTGTCTTCTCTGTCTGTCTCTGTACGTATTCCAATTTCGATTAATTCTTACGATATTTCGAGCTTTTTGTTGGTTTTTACGTTCATTACCTCTTGTAATGCTATGTTAACTTAATGTTACTCTACTCGGGAAATATACTTTATTCTTTCCAAATTACTTTTTACCTCATTTGTACCTTGAATTTTGTTGACGACCTTTTCATTTTTCTCATTGATTAATAATTCATACCTTTGCGGTTTTTTATTCTGTTTGGCTGCTGCTTCTGTGTTTGCTTAGTTCGTGGCTGGACTGCTCAGTTCTTCCACCTTTTCTTTTTTCTTTTTATTTCCTTTCTCAGAGAGAGAGAGAGAGAGAGAGAGAGAGAGGATGATGTTGTTCCGTCCCAATGATCCTTCTACGTAAAATTAGTACAACAAATAAAAAAAGTGGGATTTCGAAAATTGGGGTAAATTTTGACCTTGAAATTTTGAGGGTGACTAGATTAGTGGTTCAGGGGATTGATGCAAGGCTTTCCGTATATTTTAGTTTGTTTATCGATTCTGTAATCTAGTACTTTGTATTTCTCTTACTTTGTATGTACAGTATATATATATATATATATATATATATATATATATATATATATATATATATATATATATATATATATATATATATATATATATATATATATACATTCATTTGTTTATATACAGTTTATAAATTCTAATATTCATTTGTTTATATACAGTTTATAAATTCAATTGTTCAGAGTTCTGTATTTTTCTTCAATTGTCTGTTCATATATATATATATATATATATATATATATATATATATATATATATATATATATATATATATTATTTACTTACATATATATTTATCAGTTTTATAGCTTTGACCTGGTTTTTTGCTTTTGTCACCCTCACTAATATCAACAATACATTTACCGTAGTTGAAACTGACCCAAGAAGATAAACACTCTTTCCAACTCTCTCTCTCTCTCTCTCTCTCTCTCTCTCTCTCTCTCTCTGATCCTTGGCCTTTTTCTGATCAGGATTAACACTGGAACATGTGTCAACGATTAACCTTTTCGTTGTGGTGTTTTATGGCGTTAATTGCTACTGTTGCCAGTGGTGATGTGCTCCATTGTGTTTGAGAAATAGTGCGAGAAGTTATCTCTCTCTCTCTCTCTCTCTCTCTCTCTCTCTCTCTCTCAATATATATATATATATACATACATATATTATATATATATATATATATATATATATATATATATATATATATATATATATATATATATATACACATACATATGACTGCATAATTCCCTATACCGTATATATATTATATTATATATCTGTGAATATGTATGTATACTATAAGACAAAGATAACTTGTATTACTGGCTTATATAAACGTATCCCCAGTTTGCGAATAGAAGATACTGTTCTATACACCTTTTCTGTTTGTTATTCAACTGTAAACAGGTGTTGGCAGAGAGAGAGAGAGAGAGAGAGAGAGAGAGAGAGAGAGAGAGAGAGACTCACTTTTTAATATGCATTGTAACTTTACTCCATTACGACACGTGGAAAGTCGTTGGGTGGAAAGATTATAAAAATTTTTATTATTCTTTGTATCAGTCATGCTTATTTTTCTTTGGTTATAAAGTTATAGCTATTCGCTGTTTCCATACACACACACACACATATATATATATATATATATATATACACTCACAATATGCATATACATAAATATAAGTCATCAACACTCAATCACGTGTGTAAGAGAAATAAATTTCTAACTCTCATCTGGATCGACCCCAAGTTTCTCAGTTGAAAGGCAAAAGCGCTGCCAACTGACCCACACAGTTCATGAAAGAAGTTGGAACCTAAGCACTTATGCACCTAAGGCTTTTATCTTGGCAAGCTTACTACCTAGGTACAGAAGTACTTAGGTTCCAACTTCTTTTGTGACTTGTGTAAGTCAGTTGGTAGCGCCCTCGCCTTCCTATGGATGCGAGTCAGAAATATATACAATACACATTCTCGTCTTTTTTCCCTTTTGCTGGGAAACTACCGGCGTTGACTTTCAGGTTAGGATTAAGGTTGCTAGAAGTATGCTTTTGTCCTTCCTAGCTACGGCTCCCCGCATTCAGCCAACTCTCAAGTACAAAATATACTGCTTCGTCAAAAGAGGAACAATTGATTTAGCAGGAACTGAAGTGAGTCCTTATGAGGGTCAGGGGAAAGTTACTGGCGACCTTTTTGGTAAAGTCCTCCGAGGCTTTGCTCGATATGCTGCGTGTCCTTCCGGTCGTCGTCCCATTGTGTGTGGTCGCTTCTGATTTGCTTTGAAATTTGTTTGTGTTTTCTTGAAGAGTAGTTTGTAATTGTTTTATTGTTTACGGAGAACAGTTACTTATTGTTTTAATTTTTTTGCTGGTCATGCTCCCGTACCTATAGAATGCCCAGCGCATAATTGATTGTTTTGCTACGGTCCTTATGAATTGCCTTGAGTTTATTGTGTACTTTGTGTTTTCAAGCGCCGTATGGCTTTTATTTTATCTTATATTTCCTTCGATAAGCTTTTATCATTCTCTTGAATATGATCACGTCCCCAACAGAAGCAGAGAAATCTGCGCTTGTCCGTCCTTGACACCATCACTATAATCATCATCTTCATTATCTGCAACAGAAGCATCAAAGAGTTCCCCTTCATCATAATCATCACTATTGTGACTATGATCTCTAGCATCAACGTCTATTTAACATTAGCAAGAATATATGAAAGCTATTCTTATCTTTTGGTCTATTTTTCACCGTCACCAATAACAAATAGAATTGTATCTTTTCTGCCCGCGTCATCATTATCATCAGAATCGTCATCAATACAAAAACTTTTATGTTTTTCCGCCGACATTTTTGTCACCCTTGGAAAGAAGTGTGTTTTCTGTCAGTATTTTTATCTCACCATCATTAGCACCCTAAAAAAAAGAAGACTGTTTTCTGTCAGTTTATTTATCATCATCATTATCAACCTTGAAAAGAAGACTTTTCTGTCATTTTCTTTATTATCATCAGCATCATCACTTTGAGAGACAAGGCCGTATTCTGCCGGTTTGTTTATCATCATCATCAATTCTTAAAAATAAGACCGCTTTTTATCACTATTTTTATCATCGTCATCACCCTAGGACAGTAGACTGTTTTCTGTCAGTATTTCTATCATCATCATCATTATCATCATCACCAGCTCCTGAACTGACCTCGTCACCGCCATTCCATCTACCCTTGTGGCAGGCTTCGTTGCGTATCGCGAAGAGTTAATTGTGGCCGTCAGTTCGCGGATTCATGTCGGCCACTTTCCCGAGGATGGTGCCCTTCGGGCGGTTTCCTTCCTGCTGGCAAGGCCCCTTCGGTCTGGCTCGATGGTCTAAGGCCCATTGGCTGATTCTGGAAGGTGCGGGGTGGGGGGGTGGGTGGTGGTGGGGTGGGTTAGAAGGAATCTTGGGGAAATGGGGGCGGTCGCAACATTTTGATGTTGTTGCTTCTGTTTCATTTTTTATTTTGCATGTTCATGCGCTCTCCTGCAGGAATTTGGCTATTATTATCATCTATATTCTGATTATTGTCAAGCTCAATGGCAGTGCATTGTCATTAATATTATTATTATTATTATTACTGTTATTATTTTGTACTACGAGTAGTAGTAGTAGTAGCAATAGTGATAGTAGTAGTGGGACGTTACTACGTCTAATCTAATTATTATTTCTTTGTTAAGTCTATTTAGTTTACGCGCTTTTTTTCTGTATTTCTTTTCCTCAGTTAACATCAAAAGTTTATGTAGTTTTTTTTCTGCTATGAAAATTACTATTGTATTTCTAAACGGAAGTAAATGTTGCATAATCTCCACTACTACTACTACTACTACTACTACTACTACTACTACTACTACTACTACTACTACAGTTATTATCATTATCACTTTCCATAATAATGATATTGTCAGGTTCTTTCTCCTTTATCTCCGTCGTATTCAATGTCCCCTTCTACCTCCTTCTCAGGAAATGGTATTTTTATGGGGACATGGACTCTCTCTCTCTCTCTCTCTCTCTCTCTCTCTCTCTCTCTCTCTCTCTCTCAAAAATGGAAGTTCCGCTTACCTTGATTTATTTGAAACCGCAGTCTTTGAAAAAAGTCTCGCCGCACAAAGCCAGTGTTACGAACGCACCTGTGTACCTTCGAGGCTGGTAGCTGGGGGTTGGGATGAGGGTGGGGTGGAGGAGGGTACCATCCTCCGGGAGGGCTGGAAAGGGAAGGAGGTTTTGGATAATTATTTTAATGAGTTTATGTAAACTTTTATAGCCACGGATTTGGGATTACAATTCGTAGCAGCAACAGCAACAGCAACAGGAGCCGGAGCGGCTGGCAGACGAGTGAGTGTCACGGACCGTTTGCAACCATCCGCGCCGGAGAGCGATTAATCGTTTTTAGGGCCGCAATTTTAGGTGAATGTACAGCGATTATCTTTTTCTATAACATGTTGATAAGTCTTAAGTGTTCCCTCAATTTTCCAGTTCTCTGAAGCAGCCGGTAGCAGCAGCAGCAGCAGCAGCAGCAGACGCTGGTAGCTAGCAGCAGTATCGACACCAGCTAGTAGCTATGTGATACTGGCTCAGGCGAATTTTTCAGATAAATCATGAAATAAACAGATATATAAATGCAAAACAGCTTATATATTATGGAATTTGCCTGATTTATTTTTCGTTTCAGTTCAGTTTCTTTTATCTGTAACGAAGGGTTATCACCAAAACGGAGTCCCAGGGCAAGGTTCTGATTTTCCTTCAAATCTAGTTTGTGCTAATTCGTATTTTTATAGTTTTTTCTTTTTCCGTGACAGCCGTGATTTAAAATTGATATTCCTTGGTTAATTAAGTTTCTGAGTTATTATTATTATTATTATTTTTGGGGTGGGGTGGGGGCACTTTTCGGTCTCCGTCTCTTTGCACTGATCACCACTGGAATGTTAGACATTGAAAGAATCATGATATTTTGATTTACTGGAAGTAATTTTATAATTTGATTTACTGAAAGCAGATTATCAATTAAACCTGGCCTCTCTATCACAGATTTACTCAGTTCATAAAGGAAATAACTGACAGAATAATGATTATTTTTACTACGGTTCAGTGTTTTTTTTTCTTAGTATTATTAGCAAGAGCAAACTCAATTCTAATTTGACCATTTTTCCCCCTGCATGTTCGACCGTCTGCATGCGTGCTCGCACGCGCGAAGTCAGTTCAGTGAAGCGTGTTACGTCCAGTAAACCTTTTACGAATCATTCATTTTTGCCTGCTCCAGTTTTTGTCCATTCAACTTTACAACGAGACACGTATCCATCTGCTTCGCAACATGCGCACATGCCGTCAGGAATGAACAGTTGATCTGTGTGAATTCGTGGGTCTTTTGATGTTGAAGTATCGTTCAGTCACTTCTTGCCATCCAGTTTCCTCTACTGGGGAGAAGACAGTCCAGGTGTTGAGAGAACCTTTCTTTCATGATTGTTACATTTTCCCGTTTTCTGAATGTCCTTCTTAGTTTAATCAAGTTCACTTGCAATTGAAATTGAGAGCATTACATAACTCTCTCTCTCTCTCTCTCTCTCTCTCTCTCTCTCTCTCTCTCTCTCTCTCTCTCTCTCTCATGTTGGTTTTCACTTTCTCACTCGTTCCCTCTGACTGTTTTTCAGTGTTGTTATATGTGTATGAACATTATTACATTTACTGTATGATGTATTATAAATGGCCCAGGGCTTTAATTACCAACTTATTTTTGTTCAATATCCTTTTCTCTATTAAATGACAGATTTTTATTGCAGATTATAAAAACACCATCGTATTGTATTTGATTAAATTCCCTTTTTGGACCCGCATTTAACTTTAACTCGTAAGATAATCCTCAATAAAGAATGATTGCTGATATAGAACGTGTATAACAGAACCAGTCACCCAACTAATTAAGAGCGGGATCAGGAACACGACAATTTGAGAGGACAAAGAGCCGGACAGACCCATTAGCTTAGTTTAATGGTCTTTCAGTTAATATCTGTGTTGATACCTAGGTTTCGGTGCTGTTTTTAATTTTTATTGTATTTTCGGTTCCGACTTCAGACTTTATATCTGCCACGGCCTACCTATTATCTGATTTAAGAAAATTAATTTGTGGTTATGCAACTTGGTTTCTGTCCTCACTACCCATACTTTTCTCTCTCGTCTGGTTTCTTGGTTTAGATTAAGTCACGTGCCCAAAGTTGCCCCGTAAATTGTGGTAAAAAGTTAAGAGGGAATAGGAGGCCTAATGTGGACCTCTGGTACCGCCCCCCCCCAAACACCTACTACTAGGCAACCACTGGGGACCCTTCCTTTCTTGCGTTGATGCCTTTTATTTGGTATAAGTGGGCCAGAGCTCATTTTTGCATTTTTAGGGCGATACCCGCTATTTTCATGTCTTTTATTAAATGACCTTTAAATTAGAAACTTGGTGCTGCTTAGCTGACGCTGTATTATTTCTTTCCCTTTCTTAGGCTCTGGTGTTCTCAGAATTGTCATTTTGGCAGGAGTTAGTTAAAGCTGTAAATTTCAAGACATTTTTTGGTGCATTTTATTTATTTTTGCATCGGTTTTCGTCACGAATCTTTACTGTTTTCTTTTGTTACAGGTAAGCTGTGTTTCGGGAGTTACTGGTCTGCTTTTTATATCAAGAGGTAAGTTTACTGAGACAACCACAGCTTATCTGCTGAAAGCAGTAGAGTTTTCATTTTTGATCTGCGTCAGGAATTACGTTTTTTGTTTTTAATTTAGTGGACTTCCAAGACTTCACTTATGTCTATTTGTTTAAGGGATTCTGAATAGGCCTGTAGATCTTTTAGGTACCTGGGGAATGAGGCTTTTGGGGGTGTCAAAATATGGACAGTATAGATAGTATATATATATATATATATATATATATATATATATATATATATATATATATATATATATATATATATTACGTGCGTGTGTTTGTGTATGTATGTGTGTAATGTTAATAACCAAAATGCTTAACTTCTCGATATCTTCAGACTTTGGAAATGCTTGTCACTACAAAGCCTGGCTCCAAATGAAGCAAGAAATTAAGATTTATGACTCGCATCTGGGGTATCGGAACGAGATCAAGTTAATTACCTGGCCATGAAGAATATAAATATATATTTCGGTCCAAAACGCCAGTAAACGATTAAATATTTGAAGGTGGGTCTATTCCAACTCTAGCATATCTGAATTCGAAAAGTATATGTACAGATGCATAGGAATAAATTTTTTCCTTTCATCATGGCCAGGAAATTAACGTTACCTCGTTCTGATGCCCGGGACGCGAGTTCGAATCTCGGCCGGGCATCAGATTATCTTAATTTTTTTTTATTTGGATCTAGGCTTAGTAGTGGCAAACGTTTCCAAAAAGAGAGGCAATCGAGAAATTTAGATGGCATTGTGGTCAGTAACATTGCATACGTATTTGGTAAAAAATGATCAGTTGAATATGTATATATATATATATATATATATATATATATATATATATATATATATATATATATATATATATATATATATATATATATATATATATATATATATATATGTGTGTGTGTGTGTGTGTATAGATAGATTGATAAATGTATATCTGTACATTTTCACGCATTTACATAGAATACTCTGCAAGAATTTTTGTTTACTTAATTAAGTCTCAGATGAAATTGAAATGCCACACAAAACCAATATTCTTTTGTTTGCATCTTATATAAGATGTTCTTTTATCAATATCTTTGATGATTGTGTTAGTGTATTTTCATTATACTTCGCTGAACACAATGATACCGATAACAGATACACGGGTTTATTACTCCGTGTTGAGAGAGAGAGAGAGAGAGAGAGAGAGAGAGAGAAAGAGAGAGAGAATGTATCCAGTTTCCCGAGATAAATCAAACTGCATGCTCGGTGGATCTAGCGTCAGACAGACAAATTGATGGCTGACAAAATACGGTTTATTGTCTTGTCATAATGAGAAGAATTGTGTCCTCCCTTCCCCTCCCCTCCCCCATCCCATTTATTCCTCCCCTCTTCCCATTCATTCTCTCCCCTCCCCGTGTCCCGTCCTCCTCTGACGAGTAAAAAGGGTTTGAATGAATAACCTGCGCCCCACCCACTCCACAACCCAACCAAACGTGGAAAAAGGACACTGGAATATTTTTTATGAATTACGCTAATGTCACTGGTTGTCAGACATGCAACGGAAGCGCACTGAGATCGAAAGAAGTGTGATCAAAAAAAGAATTACTGTTTCTCATGCCATTCTCATCGGAGTTCACCCCGTAGGGGTTTGGTGCCGTCAGCGCACCTCACGCGGTGCATCGTTGGCGCTACTGAAGGTTGTTTCCCGCGTCCTTACTGTACCTCCATTCTGCCCTCTTTCTTCAGACATGCTGTCCAAGCCTCCAAATTCTTCTTTTTGCTGTCTTAAACGCTGAATGGCTTTACAACCTAATTTTTATAAAACAGCCATCGGAGTTCAACAGGGCATAACTTAGAGCCTTTTAAGTTTGTATATAGCCACGAAAATCAGCTGGTGGGATGGTGGTATTTTTGCACATAGCCACCTATTAGTTTACTACTCCGTTATTTTAACCAGTGAATAATTTTATTCATGAATTTTTTACTTAAAAGTAATTTCTCTTGGGTTTCCAAGTCACGGTATTTAAGGCGTCACTGGGTTATCAGATTTACATTAAAACCTACAGCCGAATTTACACTGGCTTTTGTAGGTTCTTTTCTGTTTCCAAAGTAGGGTTGAACTGGTAAATCAGAACAATATTACTAAGTCTTTAGAGGTTCACTTACATTACATACACACATACACACACACACACGCTCGCACACCCACACACACACACACACACACACACACACACACACACACACACACACACACACAAACACACACACACATATGTATATATATATATATATTCAAAACAAGCAAGCATGTATATCCAAAACAAGCAAACATTCATATTCGGAAGAAAAAGTTTTGTAACTTCCAAACCAAGAGAAAAACGTGAT
>NC_089782.1:53426787-53516787 GCF_040412425.1 Macrobrachium rosenbergii | reverse complement strand
TGAGAGAGAGAGAGAGAGAGAGAGAGAGAGAGAGAGAGCCAGCGAAGCGAGGAGAATAGGCTGGGCAAAAAACCTCTCTGACTCTGTCAAGAAGGCTTTTGCACTCTGTTGGTACTTAGGAGGAAACCGAGCAAGGTTTTCTGACCATCTGAACTCACTAATGAGTTTCTCTGTCTAATGCTGCTTCTGCTTCTGGTGCTGCCTAGATAAATGGCTTTCTCCTAGATGATAATAACCTCTGGTGAGTAAACGTTAACGGTTTCTGGGCCAAGGCAAATTATTGTTAGGTACCGATTTTTGTCGAAGTCGTCCTCATTGCCTGGTGTTGGTTGCGAAATCGCTGTTGCTTATGAAACCACAGGGACGATTATTTACTTGAATGCATCAGTTTGTATGTTCTGTTGGCGTTATATATATACAGTTATATATATACAGTATATATATATATATATATATATATATACACACATATATATAATTATATATATATATATATATATATATATACATACACATATACATATAATTATATATATATATATATATATATATATATATATATATATACACATATATATATATATATATATATATATATATATATATATATATATATATATATATTCTCATTAATAGATCATTAATAGATCAAAGGAATAAATGTGTATGTGTGAGTAGGTACATAGATGAAGCGATTGCTAATGCGGAAGGTTTTGTATAACCGGTTCATTCGAGTTTCAGCCGTATAAGATGAATTTTGACTGGTGCCCTGCCCTGTTCTCTCTTCCCAATCTATTGCAGTTAGCCTGCGGCCTTTCTAGCTCCTCCTATTGCGTGATTTGCCTCTTATCTCTTGGGAGTAACTAAGTGCCGTAAGTGCGTTTCATCGGTCCTATAGAAAATAAAATGGAAAATAATCGACGTCCTGCGCGGATATATGGAGGATACCCAAAAGAAGGACACAGTTTAATTCGTTTTTATTATGTAATTTGCCTCATTTGCGAAAACCTCTCGCCTCCCCTCCCCCAGAATGTGAGAGGAAACCGAAGGGAAACTCTCTTCGAAAAGGGAGCTCGGAATTTAAGGGAGTGGAATCGGTGTTTACCAATTAGAAATTCGACGGCAAAACATTTAATAAGCCACTTAGAGCGAAACCCATTCGGTTCATCCTTGTAGCGCAGATAAATGCATAATAGGTTTTACTGCTGCGTAAGAATGGCATTAACAAAAACCAAATGGGAATGTCATGAGAGATAAAAGCGCTTATAAAACACGAGGAGTTTGTTTTGGTCGGTGCTCCGAGCTGAGAGCGTGACAAGCATACAGCAGGCTACTCCTCATGTCTTTTTTTCTGTTTTTCTTTTTTTTACCTGTTCGTTTCTCCGCACCGGCGTCTTTTTACGGTGAGAATCGTTCTCCGTGATCCGTGTTGGTTAAATTTAGCGTGCAACTGGGAATCTCGTAACAGCAGCCCTTTTTCGAGAAGTGCTTCGTATAATTGACAGAAATGACATGTTTATTTGATTTAGAAGTTTTCCCTTTCCCACCCAAGGGAGAACCGACTCGCGAACGCTTTATCGACACGTTTAATGACTGAGAAGACCTCGGGATGTATTCAGTTTGTGTGTGCAGTCCAACATTGCTTGATTTACTGAATAGGAAATCATCTTGAATGTTTGGTTTAGTTGTTCGTTCCTGATAGTGTGTGGGAGGTATTCAGTGTGTTTTTTCTGGGTCGTATTTATATTGTGGGTTTTGCCGAGACAAATTTCACGTCATGATTAAAAGATGGAACATCACTGTAGTTGCGCAATATTTGTGCATGAGCAGTTTCTGTTTTTGTGACACACTTATGTCGTTCAAACATGGCACATTAGTCTTCATTTGGATGCCATTTTATGTGATTTATTTAGGCGGGAAAACCTTTCGATAACAAAAAAGTATTCGACTCTGCGTACATTAGAAAGATGTCCTCCTGTTTGCTCGCTAACAAGATCAAGACAAAATTGCGTCAACGCCAAATTCTCACTGTCGTCGCATCAGATTTTCTTGTCACATGATGGTTTTAGCTTGTAAAGAACTCGCGAACGTTGTCATTGTATGCAAGTAATTTAGAATTAGTTACCACCGGCTAAGCCACAACCAAAGTTGATCACTGTGGTATCAGGAAAATGCTGTGCATTCATACAGTACCGGGAAAACTATGCAGTTTTGTCATCTGAATTTGTACCAGTATTCTTTAGTTTCTCGTCTCACAGTCACAGTCATTTGGGAAGTCATTGCCATTCGGAAAGTTAATATTAATGGATTATTTTTTTCTGAATAGATACGTTTGTGCGTAGTTTTTCATTGATGGTATTATGCTGCGTGGATTAATTCTATTTTCATAAATGTCAAAAACTCCAAAATATCATACTTTCCTGTAACATTGATCAAAATATTGAAAGGTCCCTGTCATTCAGTTTGTAATCAAATATCCCCGTTGTCTTAAGAAAGTTATTTGGTTTTCAAGTTGTGATTTCTTGTTTTATTATTATTATTATTATTATTATTATTATTATAAATCATAGATGTACACTCATGGCGCGTTTAGAGTGAGTTGCAGTTTACTAGGTGTTTGTGTAAAGTATTTTTTCGTTAAAGCACAATTAACCGAAGAAAGAAAAATTATTAAGTTAATAATGCTTAATGGATAACGTTACATTTTTTACACCCACCCATCTGAAAATCATTTTTGGTCTAGTTGTCTGCATTTCTCCTTTTTTCGTCTTGAGAGAGAGAGAGAGAGAGAGAGAGAGAGAGAGAGAGAGAGAGAGAGAGAGAGAGACAGAGAGATCATCATGAGATGATAATGTGTGATGAGTATTCGCTATAGGTATATACCTATATATATATATATATATATATATATATATATATATATATATATATATATATATATATATATATATATATATATATATATATACATGAATATGATTATATTTATATATATATCCATGTATATATTTATATATATATACTGTATATATATACATGAATATATTTATATATATATCATGTATATATTTATATAAATATATATATATATATATATATATATATATATATATATATATATATATATATATATATATATATATTTACATACATATATATTACATATATACATATATTTTATATATATATATTTTATATATATATATATATATATATATATATATATATATATATATATATATATATATATATATAAGGCAATAAATCTCCAAACTGCAGTGAAAATTAAAAACAGGTATCAGGTATCTGGTCTTTAATTTTCACCTTTCTATATACATTCACACACACACACACACATATATATATATATATATATATATATATATATATATATATATGTATGTATATATATATATATATATATATATATATATATATATATATATATATATATATATATATAATATATATAACTCATTTAAACAGGATGGTATCTAAATGAACATTTTATTAAAAAAAAGTTACAAGCTTTCAAGGACTGTCTGTCATCGTCTGGTTGCCGTAAAAAATCGACTACCAGACGATGAGGACAGATAGTCCTCGAAAGCTTGTAAGTTTTTGGAAAAAAAATCTCTGTTAGATAATATCCTGTTTAAGTGAGGTCCTGTTATTAATTGTGTTAATGCACAGAAAAAGCGGTTTAGTTATATATATATATTATATATTGAATATATACATATATATATTATATATATATATATATATATATATATATATATATATACTATATATATATATATATATATATATATATATATATATATATATATATATATATATATATATATAAATATATATATGTATACTTACCTATGATCCTTCCTTACTTTTCATATTTGTGAGAACCTTTAGTAATTATATATTTTTCATCTGGTTGGTAAATTCTTTTACTTTTGAAGTCTGTTTAAGGAAAGATGTGAGCTTACCGTTTCTGTCTGTCACTCTGTCACCCTCCTCTTGTCTCTCTCTCTCTCTCTCTCTCTCTCTCTCTCTCTCTCTCTCTCTCTCTCTCTCTCTCTCTCTCTCCCCTTTTTTCCTTCCTGGGGAAGACACGCCTAGAAACACAGCCCTTCATTGGCGCTCGATTTCCGATAATTGCCCATGTCATTGGGACACTTCGAGCTGTACAGGACAAATTACGCTCACGCACAGACACATACGGTCGCGCACGCACACACGCAGACTTAAAGCAGGTCTAATGTAACCGAAGAACACGGGATTGTTTATGGTGCGTTTATAAGTGAGTTAAAATCAGGAAAGCTTGTTCTTCGTTAGAAAGGAGAATTGAGCATTTTGAAGATCTGCTTTCAGTGAGAAATAAATTGAAATGCTCATATTTCCCTGTCTATGATATGTCTGTTTGTTTATCCATTTATATCTGTACCTATATCTATCTATCTACCTATATACTTTATATATATTTTATATATATATATATATATATATATATATATATATATATATATATATGTGTGTGTGTGTGTGTGTGTGTATGTATATAAGTTAAGTATATATTAGTTTTACCAGACCACCGAGCTGATTAACAGCTCTCCTAGGGCTGGCCCGAAGAAATAGACTTAATTTACGTGGCTAAGAACCAATTGGTTACCTAGCAACGGGACCTACAGCTTATTGTGGACTCCGAACCACATTATTTCGAGAAATGGATTTCTATCACCAGAAATAAATTCCTCTAACTCTTCATTAGCCGGCCGGAGACTCGAATTCGGGCCTAGCGAGTGCTAGGCGACAACTCTACCGACTCTCCCAAGGTAGAACTATGTACTGTATATATATATATATATATATATATATATATATATATATATATATATATATATATATATATATATATATATATATATATATATATATATATATATATATATATATATATATATATATATATATATATATATATATATATATATATATATATATATATATATATATATATATATTACATTATCATACTCACACTCAGATGTATGTACACACACAGCGGAATCGGTATCATGTAGCATTTAACGGCAGTACACGGGGTATCATAGTCCAGAGAATTTATCAAGCCGAGACAAGAGACCTTAACTTTTTCGTGTCTTGGGGTCAGATCCAATGCATTTTAGGCAAACGGCAGTATTGATAGTGAGTGCGGATATGGTCTAAACATACTACAATCCCGCTGTTGTATTTGTTTCTTCTTGCGTTTACGTTAACTGTATATTTATAAATACAACAAAAATTAAACTAAAAATAATACTTATGTTATGATGTTCATATATATTCTTAATAATTGTAGATGACAAACTTGGTAATGATGATGATGACGTCATTTATATTTCGTAAGGTGAAGTTTATTTGCTTCCGTGACCATCAAGATTCTCCTGCATTAGGCTATCCAGCCATCCAAGAAGATCAGGCATGTACTGTAGACCTAAGAATAATAGGCCTTGTTCTTTTAACATGATTTATGGTTTTCATGAATTCTGAATATGAAGTTACACGAGTTCCCTGATGCTGATGTACTTCATGTTTTTATAATCCATAAATAAATAGATATAGATGCGAAGTCTTAATATATAGTTATGGATATAGCCGTACATACATATAGAGGCTAAGGACAATTCCTGTGACTGAGTAATAACGAAATCATTAAGTAAGCTTATCAACATGTTGTGCTCTCTCTCTCTCTCTCTCTCTCTCTCTCTCTCTCTCTCTCTCTCTCTCTCTCTCAAAATACAATATTTATAAAAATTCCAACGAGCTAGTGCAAGCCTGTAGCAGATCCCCCTTTAACTGAAGCATCTAATAGGTAAAGGTACGTCGGTTGTAAGAGTGGTTGCCCAGGTTGTAATTACGATAACAGGATCTATATTTTTGTTATTATTTTTGCTAAATAATGATAGAAGTACTATTGAAATTCGATCATTTTTAGTTTTGCTGAAAACGTAACGAATTCTGTCAACAACTAACATCATTATACGAGTAAAAACTTCAGCGAAAACACAACAGTGAAAAGGAAGAGAATAGCAAATGCTCACAGCACTCATCCGACCCATGCACAGTACCATCTTCCTGTTGTTGAGTGTGCGTGCATGCCCTTGATTACTCACCCGGGTGCTCCTTCGTTCGTGAGTGCGTGAGTGCGTGCCGGGATATCGTTAAGCGGTCCTCTCACACATGTCACTTTGCTCCGTCAAGTTTAAAGCTATAAATACATGAGTGGATATTGTGTACGTCGTGGCCGCTATGAGGGACCGGTCGTTAGGCGAACACCGTGGTTTGTAGAGCATGCAAAGTCGTGCACACTTGGCAAAGAGGATGAAGGAGGCTAGTATGCTTTGCTGGATTATGCAGTGATCGTATTAATAGATTATTTTCGATTCTACCGTTTTGAAAGGTGATCGCAAGTCATACGCTGGTTTGTCTCAAGTCTGTGTTATGTTTTTCGTCATGATACATCATTATCACATTAATTTTGCTGGTTTTAATCTTCAGGTTTTGATTGTACACGTCAGTACACGCGCACACACACACACACACACACTATATTTATGTATTTATGTATATATATATATATATATATATATATATATATATATATATATATATATATATATATATATATATATATATATATATATATATATATATATATATCTATATATATATATTTTCCATTCAACTATGAATGGGCGCCTAAACTATGAATGGCCCTAGTGGATTATTAACAAACTATGATTTGAAAGTAGTGGTAAGAATGCAACATACATTAGCAAAACTTCTCAAAATAATCTACTGAAATGTGCAAGTGATGTAGTGTTAGATAAAATTATTGACAAGGTAAAGAAAGCTTATTTTTTCTCTGTTTTGGCTGATGAAACTACAGATATAGCAAGACAAGAGCAAATGACTATATGTTTTGAGATACATTGAAGAATTATTCACTGTTAAGGAAGATTTTTTTGGGCTTTGTGAATGTTACAGATTTATCTGGTAAAGGGCTGGTTACTGAGATGTTAAAGTTTCTGGAGGATCTTAACATTGACATGAATGGGTTAATTGGTCGGGGTTATGATGAGTGGCAGATTGAATGGTGTCCAGGCTTTCACATCTAATAAATATCCAGCAGCATTGTATGTACACTGTGCTAGTCACTGCTTATATCTTACTCAGTATCTGCTAGTTCAGTTGTTTCAATTAGAAATGCACAAGCCACCGTAACTGACTCCACAAATTTTATTAATCATTCTGCTAATAGGGTTGCTTTATTACAGACTCTAATACAAGAAAACTTCGGTGATGAGACCCAAAAACGTAGTCTTAAAACTCTGTGCACCACTCGATGGGTGGAGAGGCACAAATGCATTCTAACATTTTACGAATTATTACCTGCTGTCAGAGATTTGCCATATGAATCAGGCAGGCAATGATGCAAACGCAACAGCTAAATCATTAACACTGCAAAAAGCAATACGTAATTCTGGTTTCATAGTTTTCTTGTGTTATGAAAGATATCTTATCTGTAACTCTCCATTTATCAGTCATGCTGCAGAAAGTTCATAGTGACCTTTGCAGAGCTGTAAGCTATATAACAAATGTAATTCAAGTCCTCAAGAACCGGAGGTCTGATACAGAGCAGTCATTTGGTATAGTATGGAATGAAGCGAAGAACACAGCAGAAAAGCTTGGTGTAGAGCTAAAAAAGCCACGGGTTCCAGAAAGGAAGTTGTACAGGGCAAACGTTCCTTCTTCATCTGACAGTGTATACGTTCCATATCTAGACTATGTCATAACAGAATTGGAGAGACGATCCCAGAAACACAATGCAGTAGCGTTAAAGTTTGGTATTTTAATCCCAAATAAGACTCATTCATCATCTACAGCAGTATCTGAACTAGAGTCTCTTTCAAATATGTATGCTATGTTCACAGACAGAAATATGAAATTTGGCAGGAATTGTGGAAAAATATAAATGACCCACCAAAAACACTGCTACCAGCTTTACAGAAGTGTGATAAAATGTCGTTCCCAAATATACACACGCTGCTCCGAATTGGAGTGACAATGCCAATCACAACAGCAACAACAGAACGGTCTTTCTCGACTTTGAGAAGATTGAAAACTTATCCCAGAACAACAAACCTGCTGATAGACTTTCTAACTTAGTTAATTATCGATGTGCATAGGGATATTGAAATAAATGCAGAGGATGTGATGGATAAGTTTGGTTTAGAGGGAAACATAGACTGGAATTTGTTCTTTAACTTTGCTGTTACTATGCAAACGCCTAGTATGTTAGCATGACAAATGCTTTACCCAGTTTACCGTTTGTGAAACTTGTAAATTAAATAGGTTACCACTTACCTGTATTTTTCTTTTTACTTTACCGGTAAATTATGTACATTGCTTTATTTGCTTAACTGCTAGTATGCAACTAATGCAAGTATAGCAGGTAATTCAACATTTGTGGTAAAGAATGGTATGAATGATCTATATTTCAGTTTTGATCAATAGGTATTCTCTAACTATTGAAGCTGGAATGTATTATATATCCCAATTTCAGTCAATCAGTAAAGATCTGTAACTGGTTTCCAACTAACAAGAGTTATTGGTTACAGGTTTTTTTTATATTAACCACCGTAAAAGTACCAAAACTTGCCCCAAAATGCTTGTTGCCTCGCTCCTTCGGCGCTCGCCGCCCCTTACTTTAACAAACAGCTCCCCTCTTTCCTAAATCCTGGATCCACCACTGATATGTATATATATATATATAAATATATATATATATATATATATATATATATATATATATAAATATATATATATATATATATATATATATATATATATATATATATATATATATATATATATATATATATATATATATATATATATATATATGCATCTTCGTGATTGATTTTCATGAATGATTATACGATAATTTTCGCAGTAGCGCTTTACATTACTCTTTCTTAGCTTCTCCGTTACTAAGGAACTGAAATGTATATCTAGGTAAAATAATCCTATTTTGGTAAATACACATGATTGTGCTACTATTTACAGCTTCCTGATCTCTTCTTCTTTTCCTTCATCTTCGTCAGTGAAAAGAAATAGATCGGTGTTCACTAAAAAGATTCCTTAATCATTAGGTATGTCAAAACACATTCTCATATTAGAGTCCAAAGAGATGCAGCTTTAATTTACCCTTATAATCGAGAAAGTTTGGGTCGAGGTAACAACCAGGCTAACATGACGAAAGACGCGGGGACTTTATCATTGTCCTCAGAATCTTGGCTCTGCAAGTTATCCGGCCATATCAGATAAGGTCCATTTTTATCACATCTACTTAACAAAAATAAAAAAAGGAATATAACCGAAAGGGAAAGAATGGTCGACGTCGTCCTCAGTTTCGATAAATTTGTTCCTTTTTCTGGAACTTGAATAGCTTAATATATATATATATATATATATATATATATATATATATATATATATATATATATATATATATATGTGTGTGTGTGTGTGTGTGTGTGTGAGTATATTTATACGTATATGTATATATATAAATATATGTATGTATATAGTTTAGATATAGGTTCTATAGCACTGGAAGAGGTAGTGTGTGTACACACTCTCACACACACACACACATATATATATATATTTTTTTTTTGCTACGAGTGTTGGTGGATTGCAAGTGCTTACCTTTGGACATGACACATCTAACAGGGAACCAACACGTTCTTGCAAGAATGAATGCTAGGAGAATTATTTTCAAGTAATGGAAGGACTCAGGAGAGAAATTCCAGGTCTAAATTAATTAAATGTATTTACATCAATCAGAAGAATCAGTTACAAAGAGCCGTATACGCTGGGCTCTTGGCACTTTAAAGTTTAATTACACAATTGACAAGACTGAGAGTGCCACTCAATATGGAATAATATGTGATGAATTAACACTCAGGAATAGCTTGATTGATGGATGTAGGGGCACAGTGGGTACAGATGGTTCTGCAGTGGTTCACACACCCTTTCTGCAATGTATGGAGAAAGGAACTCGATCACTTGTTAAGTCAAAACAGTCTAATCTTTACAACGTGGACGCTGAAGGCTTAAGGAACTAACGTCAAGTTATGTTCAGTTAAATTATTCTTTAACATTAATAGATGATTACCGGCAATGTTCAGGGTCTCAGCACAATGCAAGGGCAAAAGAAAACGAAATAAGATAAGAGTGTAAGATAAATGACCAAACACTCTTCACCGCATAGTACCTTATTTCCTTAAGCGACGATCCTTGGTTGCAGAATAAATGGGCTTTCAGATGAGTGGGGACTTCTACACATGGCACTTTAAGGTATCACTTGGATGGCGGGTGATCAGTCAGATAAAAGAGATGAGCGGTTGCACGGTGACACATAGTTCCTCAGTGGACGGGTGGGTATCGGTCTCAGCTAGCACTCTGCTGGTCCCGCGTTCGATTCTCCGGCCGGCCAATGAAGAATTAGAGGAATTTGTTACTGGCGATAGAAATTAATTTCTCGTTATAATGTGGTTCGGATTCCACAATAAGCTGTATGTCCCGTTGCTAGGTGACCAATTGGTTCTTAGCCACGTAAATTAATCTAATCCTTCGGGCCAGCCCTAGGAGAGCTGTTAATCAGCTAAGTGGTCTGGTTAAACTAAGATAGACTTAACTTTTTTTGCATGGTGACACGGTAGGGCACAGTGGCCTGTCACTGGTCAGTGGTCTGTCTGCTTCTGCTGTTGTTGACCCTGGGTCGTCCTTATATGACCTAGATTTACTGCCGGTGTTCACCGCCCTGGGCAATTCAGGCGTCCTGTCTGTCGAGTGCGATTCCCGTTAATTCCTTCTGCAGGCCATTCGTGTGGGTGCCCACAAAGGAAGGGTTCTGTTTGGGGAGAAGAGTGTTTCGGCAGGTAAAGTCAAAAAAACAGATTAAGGTAGGTGCTTTGAAGAGTCTTAGCAAGGGAAAGTACTGACCCTGACGAATTTAATTGTCAAGTTTTAACTAACAGGGAGCGGGTGTCTCCTGTCTCTCTGTGTTATTTTTCTAAAAGTTAGCATAGAGGGCTGCTGTCTCTGATACTTCTAGCAATTATTTTATATAATATATTAGCATATATATATATATATATATATATATATATATATACATATATATAATATATATATATATATATATATATATATATATATATATATATATATATATATATATATATATATATATATATATATATATATATATATATATATATATATATGTAGGTTTGCTCAACTACTCCTATTTTCCCCTTGGAGACTGCGGAGCGTATTAAACTTTTTGTGTTTGGTATGAGGTTACTAACCTCACGTCCCTTTTCCCACACTGGTAGGACACACTAAAGTATATTATAACCACAAAGTCCCTGATTCTTCTGCTATGGTCAATAGATACACAATGGATCCTTTAGGAAACGGAATATGTGTGTGTGTGTATTTACTGTGTACATGAAGTGGTTGTGAACTTAATCCTGTTCTACATCCTGCATCCTTGACTTGCAAGCTGCACCAGCTTTGCTTAACTTTCCTTATCTTCGTACCCAATTCGATTATGGGGGACATGTCACTTATTATTAAGGTACAAGCAGAAGCTTTCTGATAAGGGCTTATCTCTCTCTGTTACCTGTTGCATTGTGTTTGTGTGTTGTTGGCTGTTTGTTTGCGTTGTGTGTGCGTGCGTCCCCGTCCTTTTTATACCGACACTGGTGATCTTCAAGCAATCAAGAAGGTTTTTCTTCTTTGCACCGTTCTTAGATTTAATGTAGATAAAACCTTCACTTTTTGTAACAAATTCCATACATCAGGTGGATTAGACACACACTCACCTGTTAATGAAATTCTATTCACAGAGATATTACAAGATAATCATCACACACGCACACACACTTATATTATATATATATATATTTTTTTTTTCAAATTTGTTGAACTGATTCCTTCACTCTTGGAAACGTCTTACCTTCTTGACACAAATAAACTTTTCGTAACCTTTTCTTCCAGTCTTTGGACCTCATTCTTTTCAGCAATTCTTTAAATTTTCACACGTGACCTGAGACAATTTCTTTAACATATTTGTTTCTTCTTTCTTAGATAAAATGGAACAGGTTCTGTGGATTTGAGCAGCATTTGCCTCTCATGTATTGCGGATGATTTAGTCTCTTCTTACAACGTTTTAAAACAATCTGTTGCATCTGAGTCTCTCAGCTTTCTTTTATTTTTTTTTTATTACATATTTTTTCTTTCGGTAAATACTTCCACATTCTGTGGCACCTAACCTTCTCATTCATTTGCATATTTTCAACAGCCTAGCCAGTTTGTTGCATGTGCCTCTTTCATTCTTTGTAATATATTCCACAAATAATTTGCAACTGATTTTATTTGCTTTCTGCGACATCTTTCACGTATATACTTACACTGAATGTTCTCTTGATTTTTACAGATGTTCGCATACTCGTTCAAGATGGGTGGGTGTGTAAGGCTTTCGCAGATTTCTCGAGATTTTTTGCTAGTGATTCTTTCGTTTTTACGTCTTTAACTTTCCTGTGATATCTTGCACAGATGTGATGCTGATTCCCTCTTTTTCAAGTTTTTCAGGGCGAAAAGGGAAAAAAGTAAATGAGTAAAAAGTAAAAATTCCGAAATTCCTCTTCGAATAAAATTTCCATCAAGTTTTGACCAAGAAATCATGTTCCGGAATTGGTGATTTATTGGGTTGGCGCGAATTCCAGGGCTGTTTGCGTAACCATTCCTATCCATCCCGCCCCTTTTTTCCCCTTACCCCCTAACCCCCTCTCCCCCAGCACTTTCTAAGGAGCCATGTGAAAAGAAAATTACGAATAGTGAATTGTTGTTGTTGTTTTTATCTCGCCTTCTGTTTTGCATTATGCTATTGTTGCCATTGTTGTGGTATTTCAGGTCAATATCGTTATATTCGATTAGGTTATGTAATGTTATTTATAATTATATTTGCCATTTTTTTGCATTGATATTACTTGTTCTACTCTATTCGAAAGATTTGTTTCATATTTTTCTTATAAAGCTTTGCATGGGATCATATTCATGGCCCTGACCTTCCTCGATTAATGAATCTTATGGATAATCAGTTAGTAACTCTCTCTAGACTGTCATGGTAGATTTGAGGAAAGCCCGTCGGAGGTGCCTCTGGCTAGGCTGCGTTTTGGACAGGAAGAGGAGACCAAGATTAAGTCTTAATTACAAAGGGTTCTTTGTAACATACATTTTCTTTAAGGCTGCAAAGTTCAATATCTTCATTGGTGAATGTACTTTGAAGCAGTATGTTCAGCTTGTCAGAGCAATTCAGGCATCCTCGAAGCTTAGAGTTTAAAGAGTGATGTAATTTAGGACTTCTAAAGTGTCTTATATTTAGGATTTCTTTAAAGGGTATTACATTTTGGGACTTTTAACGAGTCATAATTTACGACTTTCAAAGTCTTATGTTTTAGGACTTTGCTGCATGTTTCCTGTGTCTCTGCTGAACCACGACTGCAGTATACCTTTACCAAATTCTCCGACATTGCAAAACCAGCCTTGTAAGATAATCCATATTTCTTTCATACCTCTCAAATTCCCACCTGGTGCAGTTTTGTCACCTAACGAGAGATCCATTCCCAGCTTTCCTGTTGTCTAACAGGTATCAAAGTAGATTTCGGGTCTTAAGTCTCGAGCATATTACTTGCCAAACGATACCTGGGGAAAGTTGGTTTAAATCTCTTGCTCATATAATTTGTTGTGTTGGGTTTTGTCGATATTGGTTAATTGAATATATTTGTTCTTGGTTTGTTATAGAAAAACGTGGTTTTGGTTGAAGCTCAATTTTTATTTTTGTCACAAATGTGAATATTTTATTTTGTGTAAGATTCCCAGTCAAGGCAGATGCTGTTCGTTTTGCTCTTCAGTTAATGTAAAGTAATAGTAATAGCCATTATTATTATTATTATTATTATTATTATTATTATTATTATTATTATTATTATTATTATTATTATTATTATTATTATTATTCAAGAAAATGTAATGGACGTTTTCCAAGATTGCTTAGTTTAGTTTGTATAAGCATTAAGTTAATAATTTTATGTATATTCAGTGTTTTAATACTGTAGAATGTCATTATCTTCGAAGTATCTGAGCTTAAGTCATTCTTTTATATATTTATTTGCTAATTTATCCTCTAGTAATTTAACTGCTATGTGATTAGTATATATATGAGTACTTATAACCATGTTTGTTGTAGTCATGATATTATTCTCCCAGGGACATTGTGAAACAGATCGTACTTTTTTCGAATTTGGACTCATCGGGACTAGATATCAAGGTGTGGATTTAAGATCAGGGTACATTTAGAGTCTCTCTCTCTCTCTCTCTCTCTCTCTGCAGTCTTAGTGGTTATAGCATGATATTGTTCTGAAACGTTCACACACACACACACAAACATATATATATATATATATATATATATATATATATATATATATATATATATATATATATATATATATATATATATATCTTCTCCGTCTTCATTGCAACACTTCCAAATTACATAATTGTTTAACCAGCCTATTGTTCTTCATTCTCTCCACATGTCCGAACCATGTTAAAGCATTATCCATCTTTTCACCTGTGCTGATCTTTATTACTTCCTTTTATTACCACATTTCCTTCTCTTTAACCTCCATATAGTCTACTAAGCAAATATTTAATTCAACAGTATCAACCTCTTTAATGTCATTTGCATTCAGTATCCTTTCTTCTCTTCCAGAAAGAAGAGTAGGCATAAACTTTCCTTTTGCCATTCCAGATTTGACTTTTATACACACCTCTTCTCTTCCACATCGTTTACATACACCCTGCTACCTTCTCTGCTTCTCCTGTTTTGTGATTCCCCTCTTTTTTTTTCTCATCCTTCCATCATTGACTAATATTGATAATATAAAGCACCCACTTCAATTTTTTCATCATTCATATTAAAATTCAATCCTACGTCTTCCTGGTCTATATTTACTCTTATAACCTGACATACTTATAGTAAGTTTCAAATCTTTCAGTAGTTTCTTGAAGTTTCTTTTCACTATCTGGAATCAAGACTAGCACCTGCGAATATCAGCCCCTGCAGACTTCATTTACATTCCCTCTCTTTATCCCACAACATTACACCTACGACTTCAGCTCATTGTAAGACATCATCCGGAAAATATTATATATATATATAGATAACGATAGATAACGAGAGAGAGAGAGAGAGAGAGAGAGAGAGAGAGAGAGAGAGAGAGAGAGAGAGAGAGTCCGAATTAAAACTCCAACTCAATTACAAAGGGCACTTGTAAAAAAACTGCGGTATGCTTGCTTTATGGTCGTCCCAAAATACCCATCCCGCACAGAATGTTGTAAAAAAAAATGCGATAAGGTGTGTTGATAAGGAAGCAAATGATAAGTTTTTCTCTTAGTTGCGCCCAGGCTTTCCATTGCGGAGCGCGCGCTTCTGTTTTTGTCCGAAGTCATCGTTGGGGAAAACAAAAACAGGAACAGCAAAAGAAGCACGCAAAGAAAAAAAAAACAGGAAGGAAAAACGTCAGCGCGTTTTGTTTTTAAAGGCAGTTTTGTTTTTTTAACTCTTTCGGATTGCCTCTGACCCTTTTATTAATTCATCGTGATTCCATTGTTGCCGTGGACAAGTGTTATACTTGTAATTGTACATTTTTTGAAAAAAAATCCATTTAATTAACTAATGAGACGCTGCTTTCATTTTAATAAGTTGGAGCGGGATGTTGCCGAGTGGAATCTCTGCTTGAACGAGAAAAAAGTGACTTTCGTGTTTATAAACGTTATTTCCCCCCTTTTTCGCTTCTAGTCTAGTACGAAAGCATTAAGGGAAACCGCTACATCGTTGCTTATTTACTGAACAAGTGGCACTTTTCAAGCTTTGTCGAGTGTCCGACACTGTCTCCGGATAAAAAGGTATGGGTATAATATATAACACCATTCATTTTGTATTTATAAATTCAGAATAATTACATTATTAAAGTCTATACACTGTGGAGACTTTAAGGTTGAATGTTATGAATTTATTTGACTGATAAATCAGGTCCTGTAGCAGTTCAGGCCAAGATGAGATTGCTTTGTATGGTTATTATTACTAAATGTGATGACGTCTGGCCCCTCTGTTGGCCTCTTTTGTATTATTTCTTTATGAAGGAAAATAAATAAGAATCTATCTATCTACCTGTCTATCTGTCTATCTATCTGTCTATCTATCTATTCGATATGTATAATTTATGTGTGAACTTATACGTGCTTGTTTGAAATTTTGAATATATTTATTAACAGAAAATCTTGTTATTTTCTCCGCCTTCTAATTGTTTAGCAATTTGAATATATTTCTTTCTGTAGGTATAGTTTTATAACCATTCAGCGCGTTCTAATTAATGTTCTTCGTTTTGAAAATATTTCTTTCAGTATGTATAATTCATGCGTGCCTGTGGACGTTTGCGCGTATGTCTTCTTAAACCTTCCACATATTTCAAATTCGAAAATCTTGGACATTTTCCCCACCATCTGAATATTGTATATGCTTTTGAACCCCCACTCCCCAATACCAGCCCCCCCCTCCATGACGAACATCTCAAAGGAGTCGCTGGTTTCTTCTTTGCCTTCATTTCTGCTTGGATGAAGACCTCCCGAGGGAGCGGAGCGCCCTCGACCGGGAGATGGGGGACCTACGCCATATAGCTCCTGGATGTCTCCACTTTGAGAATTCAAGGAAGACCAGTTGGATCAGGGGTAACCAACTGTTGCAGTACACTCGTGCACGCCCAATTGATTTCGTTTCACTTTCGTCCTGCGGCCTTCAGCTTAAGGAAGCCTAAAGAAGGAAGGAAGGAAGAGGGGTCCTGGGGGAAGAGGCCCTGGGATATCCTGATCCCTGGAGGATTTTGTTTTATAGGAGCTCTTGAGTTCGCACAAATCTTTTTAGGTGTATTTCTGCATCTGGTCAGGCATATAGGGTGTTGGCAGTGCTTCTCTTTCTCTGCCTTTCAGGTTGTTGGTAATGGCTCTCTCTCAGTGTCTCTAAAGAAGCAAGCTGAACTTCTGCTTGCGTTTCCGTATGTCAAGGAATGTTTCATACTGAAAGTCTTGTGTGGTCAGTTTTGTGAGTTTCACGAGATCAGAAAATGTCTTGGATTTCCTACAAATTTTACCCTTAGAACTTAATTTACAAAAGCAGTTTATATATTGTAATTAACTGAATTACTGAGATGATTTTTTGTAATACGATTCTTTCTTTGTATACTGACCGACCTGAAAAATTACACAGAAATTATAATTATTTGTGAGATGTGATATAACTGGAGGCATTTTATATATTTATACATATACATATAAATAATATATATATATGTGTATATATATATATTTATATATATATATATATATGTATATATATATATATATATATATATATATATATATATATATATATATTATTTATTATTTTTTATTTATTATTTTTATTCATACTCTGAGCCTTGAGTTGGTCTTCTAAAATGTGCCTGTGGAATTGTGAAGTCAGACCTATGCAATAGCATTGCTGTAATGTTAAAGTCAGTTTTAAATTTTGGTGTCTTTACTTATAAACATCCTACGATATCCAACATGTTATTTAAAAAAAAAACACTTCGAGATGAGCTTTATTTTACATTCCACGTATTCGTTGGTCTCTTATGATGACCTGGACCATATTTTTACCATAGGAGGATATATGTGCATATATATATTGATATATATATATATATATATATATATATATATATATATATATATATATATATATATATATATATGTATATATATATACACACACAAATTATTTATTTGAGATTTATATTTTTGAAACATTTAACGATATCACAGAAAGGTGTAGAGCTTGTAAGGATCGTATGCTTATAGCTCAGCTGATCTGAGAGAGAGAGAGAGAGAGAGAGAGAGAGAGAGAGAGCACCAAGTAACACCTGAAAGAGACGTGTCTAGAGGAGTCGAGAGAACAAGAGAGGTTTGGAGTGTTAAGTGGTCGGATTTCTAGCAAGAGCGAGAGGATTAGCTTCGGGATTTACACGGGCCATACCAAACCTTTCGTTGTGGAAAGACAATAGGAAGGTTATTTCACGTAACGTGAGGATACCCAACTCGAGAGAGAGAGAGAGAGAGAGAGAGAGAGAGAGAGAGAGAGAGAGAGAGAGAGAATAATTTGTCGTTTGCAAATCGATGTTCTCTTTTAGTTTTCATGATTGCATTTATTATTTGTATTTCAATGTAACTAACTAGGGATATTCATCGGGAGTTTTCTGCAATAAGAGGTACTGCGGAGTTATGTTCTGTAAGACTTATAGAAATATACCAATTTTAGATGTTTACACATACCGACGCTCGAGAGTGGACACGCACTTCTAATATATATATATATATATATATATATATATATATATATATATATATATATATATATATATATATATATATATATATATATATATATATATATATATACACACATATATAGTGTGCGTACATATGTTTGTATATCTTTTACCCTTAACAGGATGCCTCACGAGAAAACGCGGCACTCAAACTCATATTTATTAAAAGGAAAAACTGGTGATGCAAAAGTGGAACCCATTGCATAAAATTTCTTCAGCACTAGGTAGAATTGTGTAAGTATATCAGATGTAGTTAGCAAATGTGTGTCTGTGTGTCGTAAAATTCTACCCGATGAACTACAGACAAATGACGAAAAAGCAAGAAACAGAAGGTAAAAGGAATGTGAGCGAAAGAATTAGAAATGGCACAATAATAATAATAATAATAATAATAATAATAATAATAATAAATAATGACCGCAGAGTGGTTGCAGTTTTTTAAGTGGAGGTGGGAATTAAATGTCAGCAATGTTCTAAATTGAAGATTTCTGTACCGTGTTGAGGTGATGCAAGGTTGTGTTCAAATGTTATTATGTATTATTATTGGCATTACTTTAGGATTTGCATCTTATGATGATGCTTCGGTTATTATCATTATAATATTTTCTTTTGATTGTAAATCATCAAGTCTCATAATTTTTCTCATAACATGCAAGATGGTCTTGACTTAGCGATAGGTTGTATTAAAATATGATTCCATATGAAAAACAGTAAAACTAAAAAAGAAAAAAAATGATAAAAACTCAAATAGATTTGCTAATAAGGAAATATGAAGAAGAACCAATCAATGCATCAAATATTCATCAAACCTAGCTACAAAGAAACCACAAAGTAACACTCCCGTAAAATGTTACGGGACATAGCTAAATCAACAATTAACTTACAAAATCTAACGCCAATCCCACCAAACAATGACCAATAAAATAATTCAGTGGAACATGAATGGATTTTCTACTCGGCTTCGGCTAGGTGAAATCCAGAGAATACTAAAGGAATATAAACCTATAAATTAGCTTGCCACTCACCAATAGCGGATGGCAAGCTAGGAACAGCTATATATGTTCATAGCGATTCAACTTATGAACCCTTAAATATTACATCATTGTCATATCAGATAACTGCAATCAAATTGCATATGCCAGACGATCAAATTATCTCTACACTAAATCTATATAATCAGCCAAATTTTAACTCAAACTTTAGTGATTTACCACAAATACTAAATAATGTAAATGGCTCCCTACTAATAGTAGGCGACTTTAATGCCCATAATCCATTGTAGGACAGCACACATGCTAGTAACTTGGCCGGTATAAACATTGAGAATTGCATAAATGTTCAGAATTTACATTGCCTGAATGAAAGTGATTCACCAAGGAACTTCTCAAAAACTCATTTAACCTTCTCTTCAATAGATATTTCATTATGCTCACTGGAATCGAAAAATTGGAATGGAATGTCCTAGACGATTCATACACAAGTGACCACTTTCCAATTGTTTTGAATTATTTGAACAACAAAAGCAATCATTTACCATAAAATATAACTTAATGAAAACTGATTGGGATAAATATAATTTACAAACTAGAAATATCCCTCCCTTTCCACTAAATCAAAACAATGATGTCACAAATGATTTCTTTTCCAGTTTTGTAATCAGTGCTGCAGATAAATGCATCCCCAAAACTTCTTCAACCCCTAATATATCCCCCGTTCCATGGTGGTGTAACAATTTATCTCTCTTAAATCAAACCAAACACACACTAGCACGTAATTTGAATAGACTAAAGTCTAGATTAAACACCCTTAATAAAGGCCCTTTTAATATAAAACTAAACAAGATAATAGTTATAAATATAACTATGGATCACATTAAACCACTTTACAATAAATATAATGCAAAATTTCGAAAAACAATAATATTCGAAAAAGCTCAGTCGTGGAAAAATTATATTTCGGAGTTGTCACCAAATACTTCAATTAAGGAAATATGGCACAAAATTCGTAAAATCAATGGTAAACATATAAGACCACCTAGAAGCCCAGTACAATATAATGGCAAACTAAATCATAACCTACAAGATATTTCAAATATATTAGCCAAGCATATAGAAGATATTAGCGCTTATTCTAATTTAGATGAACTCTTCAAAAGAATTAGAACACAAAAAATGAATCATACACTTAATTTTGAAACTGATAAGGACCTTGATTATAATCAAGAATTCAGTATGAGTGAATTTAATTTTGCCCTAAAATCATATTGATCATCAGCTCCAGGTCATGATAAAATTTCTTTTGAAATGATCCAAAATTTAGCTAAACTAGCTAAAGAATTCTTATTAAAATTATTTAATAACATATGGCTAAGGTATGTCTTCCCAACTAAGTGGAGACTTGCAATAATCATACCCATCAGTAAACCAGGAAAAGACCTTAGCAACCCCACTAATTATAGACCAATATCTCTAACAAGTTGCTTGTGCAAACTGTTGGAGAAAGTGGTTAGTTGAGATTAACAAGTGTCATAACAAAATACTCAATTTTATCACCTACCAATCGGAAACAATAGCTGGTAGATCTACACTAGACCCATTAACTCAATTAGAAGATCATATTAGAGAAGGATTTGAAAAGAAAAAGCTGACAGTGGCTATTTTCTTTGATATAGAAAAAGCATATGATACCACATGGAGATACAATATTATGCACAGACTCCATAAATCCGATATTCGAGGTCACCTTCCAATATTTATCAACAGTTTTTTAACAAATCGTACATTTCAAGTACGCATAGAAAATACATATTCAAATTCCTACATACAAGAGGAGGGTATCCCCAAGGCAGTGTTTTGAGCTGCATCTTATTTGCCCTGGCAATAGATGATATTACTGTGAACCTGCCTGAGGGTGTACAAAATAGTTTGTATGTGGATGATTTTGTAATATATTATTCAAGTTATTCTCTAAGACATGCTCAAAGAATACCGAATATAGCAACAAATAATATAACCACTTGGACTAACTCCGTAGGCTTCAAGTTGTCGGTAAATGAAATAAATGGCATTGTCTTCTACAAAGACAAAAGATGGTTGAAACAACACACCATTAAGTTATATCTTTATAATGAGGAGATAAACATGTGCAAAAGTGTTAAATATTTGGGTATAATTTTTGATTAACATTTAAATTGGAAAGATCATATCAAATATATCAAAGCCAAAGGATCAAAAGCCCTTATATTATTAAAAAAAATCTCTCACACCAAATGGGGTGCAGGACGAGATACAATGTTAATGTTGTACAATGCAACAGTACTAACAATTATAAATTATAGCTGTCCAATTTATTCAACCGCCTCAGAAGCAACTCTAAAATCTCTAGATGCTTTACATCACGAAGGAGTGCGTATATGTACAGGAGCCTTCCGCTCATCTCCAACTGTCTCTTTCCTTGCAGAAGCAGGCCAACTGCCTCTAAAATATTACAGAGATCTAATTACTTTAAGAAGAGGCTTATCCCTTCAAGCAGGCACATCTCCTGTATCAAATAAATTTCTCAGTCAAAATACAAATAATAACCCAAATCAAAACTCATTTACTAAAAAAACTAATCATCTATTGAGTTTACTTAACATGATACCCAAATTTACTCAAGAAATAAATCAGATCACACCATGGACACTAAAATGGGCAAAAATATGCTCATATTTATCATATCTTTTAAAGAAATGTGTTCAACACAGAAATGTGTCATCAACATGCTATGGAACACATAAGACGGAGGGGTAATCCCTTCATAGCCTATACAGATGGATCCAAAAACGAAGCTGGAGTGGGCTCATCAGCCTATTCAAGTGATGAAACTATCCAAATGGGCCTTCCTCTATCTTCAGTATTTACAGCTGAATTAACAGCCATACAATTAGCTCTCCACATTATATATATAAAAAAGGAATTCCTTCAGCACTCATATTGAACGACTCAAGAAGTGCAATTGAAGCAATAGGCTCATTTAAATCAAATGATCACCTTGTCCAAAATATCCAATGGGAAATTCATCAATCAATTACAAACGGCCTTCAAGTTCATATTTGTTGGATCCCAGCCCATGTAGGCATTGAGGGTAATGAGAAAGCAGATAAAGCTGGTAAACTGGCTTGGACAATCCCCCCAACTACTACGAAAGCTCCCATATCAGACTGGCTAACATCAGTTAAACCTTTAATTTACAGGTATTGGCAAAATGATTGGTCAAATACACCCCCTCAAAACAAACCAAGACAAATTAAGAACGAAGTTAAAAAGTGGCATTCTTCTACAAAGAATTAATGAAGTAATTTTAACAAGACTCAGAATAGGACATTCCAGACTCACATGGTCATCTGATGTCAACTCCACACACAAATCCAGTAACTTGTGAAGGATGCAACATCCCAACAACAATCAAACATATCTTGATTGACTGTTCCAGATGGCAACATGAAAGAAATACTTAATTACAAAATAAATCAATAAAGGATATTCTAGCTGAAGGTAATAACTTTTCAATTAATAATATCATTCTCTTCTTAAACAAAATTAAATAAATAAATAAAATATAGTTCCCCCCTTTTTTCTTTTTTCCTGTTTTTTTCCTCTCGATTTTTTATTCTATTTTAATTTTTCCCCTTTTTTTATTATTTATTTAATTGTTTAATTTAATGTGTATTCCTCCCGCCTTTTTTTTATTTATTTTTTTATTTTTTTCCAGCCCGAGAAGAACCCTAAAAGGGTTCAGAGGTCTGGTTAAACAAATCATATATAAATAAATAAATATTGTGCTATTTTTAATTCTGCCGCTCACATTCCTCATACCTTCTGTTTCTTGTTTTCCCGTCATTTGTCTGTAGCGCATAGAGTGAAATTTTATAATATATATATATATATATATATATATATATATATATATATATATATATATATATATATATATATATATATATATATATATACATATATATACACATACACCTACCTACCTACTTATCTATCTATCTATTTATATGTATATATATATATATATATATATATATATATATATATATATATATATATATATATATATATATATATTTATTTATCTCGTCTGAGCAAAATATACATATTTTTATATATGAGAAATTTTGTGAAGTAAAAACCATTAATTTATGTGTTATTTTCTTTACGAAAAATCAAATTTCAGGGGCTGAACTTCACATAGAAAATATTATCGTGTTTGCTAGTGCATAGTCTCTGAATATTTTTTAAAGCAGTAAAAAATCCACTTTCCCTTGCAAAAAAAAAAAAAAGTAATTTGAGGTCACTCAGTTTTTTAGGTAAAAAGATGACCTCGTAGGTAAGATTTTACTTTACTTCCGTTTAACAGGTATAAGTTTAAGAGCCTCATACTTATAAACATAATTATGGAGGTTTATAAACATGGAAACTTGGGATAATTTGGAATTTATCTGCCGTAAAACTGGTATACTATTTTTTAGCTCGGAAAGTGAAAATTCGAATTTAAAATAAGACTTAAGTTGGAAAAAAGCACCGTGCCTTTTCTTTCAATTTAAGTACCTCCCAAATGAAACTTTTGATCCATCTTTTAAAGACAAATAATGAATTGGTTGCTGAAGAGAGAGAACATACTGGAGAAACATTCTGGTTCCTCATATATATATATATATATATATATATATATATATATATATATATATATATATATATATATATATATATATATATATATATATATATATATATATATATATATATATATATATATATATATATATATATATATATATATATAGAGTAGAGAAAGAATGTTTTGGCATAACATGACTTGAGAAAGAAAATCGTAACCTCACTCCAGAATAGGTCCTAGAAGTGGACCTGCCCCTGATTTGCCAAATCTCTTCAGGAAGATCATGAAAGAAAAATGGAAGAATTCCCAAAATGAAAAGAGAGACTTCTTTTAAATCTGTCAGCCGTTCATTGCTCATCCAACTTCATGTTATTACGCCGTGGTGAACCGAGTTCCCCAAACCCTCTCATGAAGACGTTCACGTGGTAGATGCGGAAACGAACGAGTCCCATCTTTTGACATTTATCGCTCGCCTGTCCTCGTCAACAAGGTGGCTCAGTCCCCCCCCTCCCCCAACCCCACCGAAAATGAACCGCTTAACGAAAGACGGAATAAAGCGCTCCTCAGACTGTGAATAATAATAATAATAATAATAATAATAATAATAATAATAATAATAATAATAATAATAATAACTTGCTTCCTTCGTGGGTAATTCATGGTTAATTCTGCATGGGAATTTTGGCCGAAAAATGGTCACGCTATTACTTTTTTAATTACAGATTTAATTTATGGCCAGAAGCGCCTGCCTGTCGAGCAGTGGCGCTTAATAAGGGGAATCTACTGAAAACCCTGGAGGTTACGCCACTTTTTTCTTTCTTTTTTTTACTTAATTTTCTCAACTGTGTGTGAAATTCGTTCTGGGGAAATCGTTTGCTTGTAAAGGGTAGTTAGGGAACGCGTTTTTCCTTTAGTTTGTTCGCATTCTTCATGGGTTTGTATATACCTGATTTAATATACTATTTCACATTCCGCATGAGTTTGCATACACCTGTTCAAATATACTATATTCTCCTAATTTACAAATGATGTGGGTGTATGCCCTGTCTACGCGCACCTTAACATGCTTTCACGTCGATGGTCTGTGGATATGATGTAAAGCAATAACTCCCCGTTAGTTTAATTCTCAAGTGCCTTCTAATTCTTGAGTATCGGTTCGCCTTAGTGTCCATGATTTTCTGACTTGACCTCATCTACAAGTCTGCAGGCAAACAGCACAGAAGAGCTTGTAACTGAAATATCAAGTAGGTCTGTTGTATAACCAGTAATACCAAGTAGGTCTGTTCTGTAACCAGTAATATCAAGTAGGTCTGGTCTGTAACCAGTAATATCAAGTGGTTACGGTCTGTAACCAGTGATATCAGGTAAGTCTGTTCTGTAACCAGTGATATTAAGGAGATGCGGTCTGTAACCAGTGATATCAAGTATGTCTGTTTTGTAACCAGTAATATCAACTAGTTACAGTCTGTAACCAGTGATATCAAGTAGGTCTGTTCTGTAACCAGTAATATCAAGTAGGTAACCAGTAATATCAAGTAGGTCTGTTGTGTAACCAGTAATATCAAGTAGGTCTGTTGTGTAACCAGTAATATCAAGTAGGTCTGTTGCGTAACCAGTAATATCAAGTAGGTCTGTTCTGTAACCAGTAATATCAAGTAGGTCTGGTCTGTAACCAGTAATATCAAGTAGTTACGGTCTATAACCAGTGATATCAAGTAGGTCTGTTCTGTAACCAGTAATAACAAGTAATTACGTTTGGTGACCATTGATATCAAGTAGGTCTATTTTGTAACCAGTAATATCAAGTAGGTCTGTTGTGTTACCAGGAATATCAAATAGGTCTGGTCTGTAACCAGTAATATGAAGTAGGTCTGTTGTGTAACCAGTGATATCAAGTAGGTCTGTTGTGTAACCAGTAATATCAAGTAGGTCTGTTGTGTAACCACTAATATCAAGTAGGTCTGTTCTGTAACCATCAATATCAAGTAGGTCTGTTCTGTAACCAGCAATATCAATAAGGTCTGGTCTGTAACTAGTAATATCAAGTAGTTATAGTCTGTAACCAGTAATATCAAGTAGGTCTGTTCTGTAACCAGTAATATCAAGTAGGTCTGTTCTGTAACCAGTAATGTCAAGCAGGTCTGGTCTGCAACCAGTAATATCAAGTAGTTAAGGTCTGTAACCAGTGATATCAAGTAGGTCCGTTCTGTAACCAGTAATATAAAGTAGTTACAGTCTGTAACCAGTGATATCAAGTAGGTCCGTTCTGTAACCAGTAATATAAAATATCAAGTAGTTACAGTCTGTAACCAGTAATATCAAGTAGGTTTGTTCTGTAACCAGTAATATCAAGTAGTCACTGTAACCAGTGATATCAAGTAACCAGTAATATCAAGTAGGTACTGGTCTGTAACCAGTAATATCAGGTAGGTCTGTTCTGTAACCAGTTCTGGTCTGGTCTGCAACCAGTAATATAAAGTAGTTATGGTCTGTAACCAGTGATATCAAGTAGGTCCGTTCTGTAACCAGTAATATAAAGTAGTTACAGTCTGTAACCAGTGATATCAAGTAGGTCTGTTCTGTAACCAGTAATATCAAGTCAAGTCTGTAACCAGTAATATCAAGTCTGGTCTGCAACCAGTAATATCAAAGTAGTTTGTTCTGTAACCAGTGATATCAAGTAGGTCCGTTCTGTAACCAGTAATATAAAGTAGTTACAGTCTGTAACCAGTGATATCAAGTAGGTCTGTTCTGTAACCAGTAATATCACGTAGTCACAGTCTGTAACCAGTAATATCAAGTAGTTACGGTCTGTAACCAGTGATATTAGGTAGGTTTGTTATGTAACCAGTAACATCAAGTAGGTCAGGTCTGTAACAAGTGATATCAAGTAGGTCTGTTGTGTAACCAGTAATATCAAGTAGGTCAGGTCTGTAACAAGTGATATCAAGTAGGTCTGTTGTGTAACCAGTAATATCAAGTAGGTCTGGTCTGTAACCAGCAATATCAAGTAGGTGTGTTGTGTAACCAGTAATATCAAGTAGGTCTGTTGTGTAACCAGTAATATCAAGCAGGTCTGTTCTGTAACCAGTAATATCAAGTAGTTACGGTCTGTAACCAGTGATATCAAGTAGGTCTGTTCTGTAACCAGTAATATCAAGTAGGTTTGCTCTGTAACCAGTAATATCAAGTAGGTCTCGTCTGTAACCAGTAATATCAAGTAGGTCTGTTCTGTACCAGTAATATCAAGTAGATCTGGTCTGTAACCAGTAATATCAAGTATGTCTGTTGTGTAACCAGAAATATCAAGTAGGTCTGTTCTGTAACCAGTAGCATCGCATAGGCTGTTCTGTAACCAGTAATATCAAGTAGGTCTGGCCTGTAACCAGTGATATCAAGTAGGTCTGTCTGTAACCAGTAATATCAAGTAGGTCTGTTGTGTAACCAGTAACATCAAGTAGGTCTGTTGTGTAACCAGTAATATCAAGTAGGTCTGGTCTGTAACCAGTAATATCAAGTAGGTCTGTTCTGTAACCAGTAATATCAAGTAGGTCTGGTCTGTAACCAGTAATACCAAGTAGGTCTGTTCTGTAACCAGTAATATCAAGTAGTCATGGTCTGTAACCAGTGATATCAAGTAGGTCTGTTCTGTAACCAGTAATATTAAGTATGTTTGTTCTGTAACCAGCAATATCAAGTAGCTCTGCTCTGTAACCAGTAATATCAAGTTGGTCTGTTCTGTAACCAGTAATATAAAGCAGGACTGTTCTGTAACCAGTAATATGAAGTAGGTCTGTTCTGTAACCAGTAATACCAAGTAGTCTGTTCTGTAACCAGTAATATCAAGTAGGTCTGGTCTGTAACCAGTTATATTAAGTAGGCTGTTCTGTAACCAGCAATATCAAGTAACTCTGTTCTGTAGCCAGTGATATCAAGTAGGTTTGTTCTGTAACCAGTAACATCAAGTAGGCCTGTTCCTTTGCCAGTAACATCAAGTAGGTCTGGTCCAGTAATATCAAGTAGGTCTGTTGTGTAACCAGTAATATCAAGTAGGCTGTTCAGTAACCAGTGATATTAAGTAGGTCTGTTCTGTAACCAGTAATATTCAAGTAGGATGTTCTGTAACCAGTAACGTCAAGTAGGTCTGTTCTGTAACCAGTAATATCAAGTGTCTGTTCTGTAACCAGCAATATCAAGTAGGTCTGTTCTGTAACCAGTAATATCAAGTAGGCTGTCCTGTAACTAGTAATACCAAGTAGGTCTGTCCAGTAATATCAAGTATGTCTGGTCTGTAACCAGTAATATCAAGTAGGTCTGTCCAGCAACAAGTAATATCAAGTAGGTCTGTCTAGTAAGTCGTCAGTGTCTGTGACTGTATACCCAAGCCTGCCAGAATTTTCCCACAACATCCTTGATTGGGTTTTTTACAGAATTAATTACCGGGATATATTTTATGGGCACAGATAACACGGCCCATTTAACACGATGGGACGTTTGTGAAATCATATAAGCAACACTTTTATTTTATGTTAAATGGTTCGTATGGGAATTATTGCATGGTATGAGTCGAGAACGGCATTGAGAGAGAAAAATATGTAACTTGAGATCTTACAAGCATTCCGATATCATATTTAAAGTTTATGTATATATTCATATATATATATATATATATATATATATATATATATATATATATATATATACATACATACATACATATACATTTATATATATGTATATATATATATATGAATACATATACATATATATATGTATATATTGATATATATAAAATACACGTGTGTGACCACAATGTGTATTTGTGTATAAGTAAGTAAAGTACCTTTCAATCACTCAGTATCTTAGAGTGGTCATGCGGTTTTTGTCATGACTCTTGATATTTTACCCCTGAATTAAGAGAGAGTGAGGCATTGGGCCCAAGAAATTGTGATAAATATTGTAGAAACCTGATCACGTTGATATTATCCTTAACTCAGTGCGAGTTACAAAAAGCGCTCAAGGGTAAATAAATACAGAGTCCAAGTGCACTGTATTTCACATGACCTTAATACACTATATAATATACTATACTTTTCGATAGGGCAAATAACAGATACTGGTAGTGAGGTTTGGCAAGTTATTGGTGATATTGGTGGTAATGGGATCTTTTTTTTTTTGTTATTTCAGTAAGTATTCGTTCGTGTCTCTGAGCAACGATCCCCATGACGCCCTTAAATTTTGCATAATTGTCGTTTGCATATTGCGTCTAATGGAACCTTCGCCGTTGGTCATCGATTGGAGTAAAATCATTTATTTTCCCTTCTGAACCGAATGCTTATCAGCTGCTCATGGGTTGAGGAAAGGCAATGTGAGGAGGAGGTTTCCCTCGATTGTAGCTCACAAGTCTCTCTCTCTCTCTCTCTCAAATTGTTCAGAGGCTGAGAGGTATTGTAGGGAGGTTTCGCTTGTTCGTAGCTCTGTCTGTCTGTCTGTCTCTCTCACCCAACCAACCCTTTTGTATTTTCCGTAGAAAAACCTGTCATTGCCTCCAACCACTCGCTATCACTTTCCCCTTCTTTCCGTATCTCTCTCCCTCTCTCTATTTTTTTTATTGCTAAATAGGCCTAACGACCCTGACAATCTGACCGAACGAATGAACGTGGTTCTTATTGGCACCTGGCCTACTGACTCTCATTTTCTTGTTCCAAAAGAGAATCCTGGAAGCAATGACGCTTTTGCCGCCTTTAGTACTTTTGTGATCGTGTTAAAGGAATTGGGTTTTGGGAGGGTTTTTGTTATAAGGACAAGTATTTGTAAACCTATTTTAGTTTCTTGAGATATATCTGTCTATCTATATTTTTTTATATTATATATATATACTATATATATACATAATATATATATATATATAAAATATATATATATATATATATATATATATATATATATATATATATATATATATATATATATATATATATATATATATATATGTATATATACATATATTCGTACATGTATTGACAGATTGGATAGAATCCTACTGCAGAATGCATATAATGAAATGAAGCAAGTTTCTGAAAACAGAGTAGAAGAGAACGTGAGTAAATAGTAAGTTATTCCTAAAGTATGAGAGAGAGAGAGAGAGAGAGAGAGAGAGAGAGAGAGAGACTCGGCGATATGAGGACGAAATACATCTCATTAAATGGCTCGGCTCACGCGCTAGATTAATATAGTTGTTGGGAGTCGCGCTGGAAAAAGATTTGTGGTGATTAAAAGGCAATTGGGATAACAAAGGGCACGATAAGTATCGAGGGAGTTTTTTGCCCGACGGAGACCGAGATCGGTAGATTTATCGTTTTTAGATAGCATTGAGAAGGTATGAAAAGGTCGCAGGAAATCTATAGCTTTCAAACCGGAGGATAAAATGAGAGTATTGGTTTCTGTTCAGAGTATTCACTCAAATCGTATCTAGAACACTATCTGCTAAAACGACCAGAAAATACCGGAGCGCCGCTTCAAAATACTTTGGCTCATGACAAAGTTTCAAAAGGTAACGTATAAGTTCTTTTTCATCTGCTCCTTCCGTTCATATTTGGGATAACAATCGAATAACGATAAGATTCACTACCATCCGCACTTAGTGTTTTTTTTTTCGGGCGAGCAGATAACGTCCAAGGTCGGTGACACGAAGTTGTTTTATTGATATCAACGTGCGCGTCTTAAGCGTTGGGTCTGTATTTCATGTGTGAACTACTGTTTTGGGTATGTCTTGGGTACAGTCTGTTCATTCGGGTAAGTGATGTTGGGAAAGATGCTTGCTAACTCATCGTGGCGTCCTCCGTGTTTCGAAATTAGGAACTACGATCTGGACTCTGATTATGGGTCGTCGTGAGATAGTGCTGCTGAAAGCTTCTTTTTTTTGAGGGGGCGGGGTTGCTTTTCTGACACAAGTTTGAGCGAAACTTATTTTGTGTCGGTTGTGTTATCTTTATGGAATGATGCATTTTTTATTGTGTTAAGCTGAACACCTCTAAAAAATCTGATAATTATATTAAAATCAGGTTGGAAGGAAAAATATATGTTACATAAATGATATTTATTACATTAAATAAGCCTTTAAAACAACGTGGTTACAGTTAAACAGTTCATGCAGATCGTAGGGCGTTTCCTTCGTTCAGCTTCGCTCGCTGTCTGTAAAGAAAATTTCATGAAGATTAGTGTCGAAAATTTAAGATAATTTTTGTAGAAGAATAAACCTATAGGAATAATAACCCAAAATAAAATTACCTTGCAATTGAACAACTGAGGTTTACATTAGTAACAGGAAGGAAATAAAGGGCCGATACATCAAAACCAAACCAAATCCTGAAATGAACGGTAAACCTAATATAAATTTGCGGGTCATAATATGGGAAACTATCTTTCATGAATATGGTCACTCGAAACAACATTAATGTATATGATTCTCTCACCCAATTATTACAACGTGAATTTATGAATAAGCTAGTTATTAGTCCGAGAGCTATTTCACCTGAAAGGACAAGAGAATACAACATATAAACATAACTGACCACAAAACTTTACTTTACTAATCTTAAGCTTGGAAATGACAGACAGGAAAACTTCAGTAGGCAACACAAGCACCAAGAGTTCGCAACGATAACCTTTACGAATAAGCCCTATTTATTCTTGGTACTCACCATTGTTGAACTTTGCACAAAGCCGTCGCAGATGGACTTTGGCAGATGGTCACAGGAGGGTGACGGAGACCAGGGATCCCAAGATAATGTCTTTAGCCTAACAGAGGCATGGCGGAAGAATATGAAAAGTATGGACCTTCTCAGGTGAATGAGGTCTCTGCTCTAACTGGCAGCCGGAGTGCCAGCCGGAGTGCCGGCCCGGGCTGTTCCTCTCCTCGTCGGCGGATTTGCTCAAGTAAAAGTATATGGAAGGAGGAGGAATTAGCAAACTATCCATCTTAATAGTTTGGACGGCAGGAAAGACAGTTTGATGGTACCAAGAGTAGGGCAATCAAAATACCAAAGTGATAATAGTTACTAGTTTTTCCTGTCGCCATGTAAAATGAAATATTTTGTACAGTTATTAAGTTAGTTGTTTGGGATATTTAGTCGTTATAATAAAGAAATTCCACATCGTTTGCTTTGGCTTGTTGTACTTGACCTGCGTAAGCATGCAGATATAGGGTTTATAAAAAAAAGCGCCAAATTTTGATTCTCTGATTTACCGGAAGCTTGCTGTGATGTCATTTTTCTGTAAATGACACTCATAACTTTCGTCTTTTAAAAATAACTAGTAAGACATGTGGTTCATGTAATGGTTTTCTACTTATATTACTAGTGATAGTGCTCTCGCACCTAACGTTCTCTTTTTTATTCGTTACAAGTTTTTTAATATTTTACTTTCCTATTTTATAGAAGTTATAGTTTGGACTTTGCTCACGCGTCCTTTTTTTCTGCATAGAGTAATTTAGATATTGCTCTCACTTATCTACAAAAAATACCTAATACATTAGCACATCAAGACATCGCTCTCCCGTCCTACCTATAACACTTAAGATATTGCGCTCAACCTCTGTTTTCTCTGCAAATGAATGATTTACGTATCGTTCTGCAGTTAATGTCCCGTACATTACTCTTACGTCTTACTTTGTCAGCAAATCAAAAAGTAAACTTGACTTTTTTGTATTAATAGTTCCCATGTTACTCCCTTTATGGCACACATTACAAAAAGGCTTCAGGTGACGATTCTGTGAAGAGGTTGTGTCAACTCTCAGTACTCGTGAACTGCTACTTACACTCTGGTCTCATTTAGCTTGGACTCTTTACACCCAACGGAGAGCTTTGGTTCGAAGAGGTTTTGCGTCAGCTGGAGGTGAATAAAAGTCTATCTGAAAGGCAACCCCTTTGAGCTATAACTTACATACATAGATTGTTGACTATTCTTCATTGTTCACATTTTGGCTTAGACGTATACAGTGCATCCTCATAGACGCCCCTGCGCTTCCCAAAGGGAGAGGTCATTCTTTTAGCTGACTGACTGTAAGTGGAATAATGGGGAACTGATCATGGCTCATTCCTGTTGTAGCTTTTAATCTTGGGGTGGAATTTCCTCCGTCCGAGTTTTCACAGTGTATCTGCAACTTCACGCAACTCATTTAAAATTCAAGGCGTCATTCTTAACAGCAAATTGAGATACTCTTGTGAGGAATATATCTTTGGTTTACTTCTTCCTCCGTTGTGAAAAAGAAAAAAATTGATGTGCTGAGACAGTCTTTAAAGATTTCTGGGAGACACCTGTGTCCTGTGGAAATATTTTCATTCTTTAAATCGGCCTTTTTGCTGAACTTTGCTCCCTGGCTTAAAGTTCATGAGCTGACTCGTTTCTTAAGCTACTGATACGAACTTGTGTCCCATTTAATTTCTGACACCAGGTCTTGTTGTTACTATATATTCTTTATAATGCTGATCGTGTATTACGTTCATACCATCTCGCACGTAGCACCAGACAGTTGTGCGGTTAATTCTGGCCGTTTTGTGTTTTCCTTCATGAGGTTTTCTGCTCCAGCTGTGGCCAAGTTACAGGTTAATCCTCCTTGTCATGCAGCTACATTGTTGGGCTTCGAGACTTCAGAGGTGCTAATGAGAGTGTGTGTGAATTCTTGAGATGGTTAGCGTGACCGTGGTGATTTTTTTGTTTATTATTACTCTTTTGTAGTTTAATAATTCAGTCACTGGTTCTGTACAGTATTTCAGTGTCTGCACTGGGACATTTTTCATGCTGGACCCACTGAGCTTGTAGCACTCTGCTTTCCCAACTAGGATTTCAGCTTTGCTAATAATAATAATAATAATAATAATAATAATAATAATAATAATAATAATAATAATTTTTGAGAAACTTTCGGCTTCACAGAAAAGAACAGTTTTAATGACATTTTTGTCTTTTCAGTGACGCTGCTGAATTATGGCCGTCCTTGGCCATTCAGGAGATTTACCCGTAACAAAACTGTCTTACTTCATCTCATGTCGGCATTGACCGTTTAGAAGTAACATGAATATATATATATATATATATATATATATATATATATATATATATATATATATATATATATATACTGTACATATATACAGACACACACATATATATATATCTGTGTGTGAGTCTGTGTATGTGAATACGCTTAAAAAATGTTTTCTTATGAAATATCCCTGACCTTAATAGGACAATGAACAACGCAGGCCCATTTACTGTTTCTTTATACTTATTGTCTTGGAGGAAAATGTTAATTGCTTTCTGCAGTATGATTACTGGATGAAAAAATCGGCAGTTTAGGTAGCGCTGAAAATTTGGTAAACTGCAATGTAGCAAATAGTTCTATTTATTTGTTTATTTCTAATAATAATAATAATAATAATAATAATAATAATAATAATAATAATAATAATAATAATAATAATAATAATAATAATAATAATAAAAAAAGATGATGAATGATAATAACAACAATAATGTAAATTAAAAATCCACAGTTCTATTAAGATACTGTATTATATGTAAAAGGCAAAACAATGACTCTAGGACACAGTGTAGGTTTTTTTTAACATAAGTTCTGGGGAGTAACACCGTTCAGGTATTCGAAAGTCTTTGTTTTTGTCTTTTACATATAATACAGTTTATTGATATAATTGTTGAATTTTAATTTACAAAAACTTCATCACGACATTGTGGATTTCATAGAAATAACAATAATTATACTAAAATTAATAATAGTGATGATAATGATAGTGATAATAACAATGATAGATTGAATTACATGAGGGAAATCAGTTTTATTATTATAATTATTGTAGCATCTAATGTAAAATAAACTAAATCAACATTAATAATAATAATAATAATAATAATAATAATAATAATAATAATAATAATAATAATAATAATAATAATAATAATAGTGGCAGGCAGTGGTGCAATTAAGAGATGACTACAGTATTCAAAAGAGGAACACTGACCATGACTAACACGGAGGGGAAAAAAATTCGTTGGTTCCTCCTGGTCTGGGAGCGCGTCGTTCCCAGAGGTCTCGACCTTGCAGGCTCGGAAAGTGACCATTGCAACACGATGACAGTGACAATGAGGATGCAGCGTTGCATGACACCTCCATTGTGCGGAGGAAACCCGCTCCAACCTGACGCTAATTTAACCACATTGTCTGTCTCCGTCAGGTAACAATCCAAACAGGTGGATACCTCAAGAAGGGAGAAGCTGAATAAGGAAAGGAGGTGGGTAGGCACTGGGGAAGAAGAAGGGAAGGATGAGGAGGAAGTAAGGAGAGGGAGAAGGGTCCATGGTGGGCGGGGGGGGCGGGCGGGGGGCGGGGTGAAGAGGAAACCAATGTTGCACAAAAATCCGCTCTCTGATTTCAGTCACTCTCACTAACCAGAAACCTCGAACCTCTCCCCACCCCCCTTTCTTTTCCATCCTACTCCTCCTCCTCCTCCTCTCAGTGGACTAATCCCTTTCAACTCTTAATTTTGGGAGTGCGGCCTCATTTGATGATAATTGACGTATGAACTATCAGGTTGCGCTCTTTCGTTTCGACTCAGTAGCGACCTTCGGGAAAAGGTTCGACAGAAATGGTGTATTGGTGAACGACACCTTTAGGCGGTTTATAAGGTTACTTGTGTTGACAGAGAAGTGCCAGGTTTTGAATGAGTCCCTGTAGTCAAAATGATTTTCCAAATCAGATTTTACGTTTTTTCGTAGAATGCTGAATTTCAGAATTTACAATTGACAGACGAAAGACAAACTGGTAATTTTCTATAAAAAAAAATGAAAAGCTAATATATAAGCTACCCTGACCTTCCTCAGGTCACGGACAATGGGTTAGCAGCCCTATGCTAAAATTGGCGATAAGAAAATAACAGACATTCAAAGTCTGATATAAGCGGTAAAGTGTCATATTGAGGTCGGTTACACTACAGTGAGTGGGCGTTTTATTTGAAAAATATATATATAAAAAAAACGTTTAATCTCGAGCAGAAATTGCTATATTCATCAAGAAATAATGAACAGAGAAATTATCCCTACAATAATCTTGAGAACAAAGTTGCATTTGGCAATTATCGCGTCAATGCAGAAATCATTAAATTTAAAGACTAACACGTGAATATCTTAGAATAACCTGTTATTGGTGTGCCCTGTTCAACAAAGGATATACAATCGATGTGAAATGAAGCCTGTAATTTGGTTTTGTAAAATTCAGCCCTTTTTTTTGTTTTAAAGATTGTTTTTTTTTATTCGTTCGAGTTATCGAACGCCATTCTTCCAGGGATCGTTAAGGGGCGTGAGTATGTATGTATGTATGTATGTATGAAGGTGAGAATTCTAAGTCCCTCGGTCTCCAGTCGTCCCTATACCACACTCCATGTCCTCAAATCCAGTCTCTTACATCTCCAAAGATCCTAAGTATCACTATCACTGAGAAAGGGCGTTATTTCTGCTGCTCTCATCAGGTAATTAAGTGCTCTTTTCTTATACTCTGTCGGCTCTTGCGCCCGTGATCCGTTGCCGCTTGGACCAGACTACTAAGTGGCTGGTCGAACTCTTAGCTTTTATCCTGAAATGGGACCAGTATTTTCCACCTGGGTATTCGACAGATGCAAGTAAACCTCCCCTTCATCCCAGCCCGGACTAATAACCAGCACTCTCCCTCCCCTCGGCCCCCAACACCCCCTACCCGACCCCACACCCCACCCCCACCTCAAGGGTTGGTGCACTATCTCGCCCTCATTAATAGCAATTGATGTGGCGTTTTGTAAGGGATATGTCATCTCTCTCTCTCTCTCTCTCTCTCTCTCTCTCTCTCTCTCTCTCTCTCACTGTGGCCTGTTCAATAGTCAATGGTAAGCCAATAGGAAGGCGATGCATATTTTATGCTAAGAATACTGTCCGCTTTCTTTATCACTCTCTTACATCCGCTGCTATGGAATCGCCAATAGTCGAAATGTGGAACTGAAGACGGGGAGTTTTGGCCCAAGGCGAAAGGATCGGATAAAGGGAAGTTGGTGCAATTGTAATTTCATATATGACTATATTTAACGCGGCGATTTTCTCAGTATTGATGTTTTCAATCCTTTGTGCAATTTTATTTTATTTTTTTGTTTTTAAATTCATTCTCTTAGGAAATGTTGCGTCTTTCCGGTTTCATTTCCTTTGGCTGTTTTCTTAGTGCCGAAAAATGTGGGCCTTATAATAATAATAATAATAATAATAATAATAATAATAATAATAATAATAATAATAATAATAATTATTATTATTATTATTATTATTATTATTTATTTTTATTATTATTATTTTTTATTATTATTATTATTATTATTATTATTATTATTATTATTATTCAGATGCAACGGCAGTGGGAGTAATAATAACGTTAATTAATTCAGCTTTCGAGAAATCTAGAAACATTTGGGTTAGAAAAAAAAGTGGGTCGTGCTTTCAAAATGGAAAGGCAAAAATAAACTTCTTAGTTATATCATCTGTTTCTTTTGAAATTTTCGTTTGCAGCTGAATGAGAATTCGCAATTGTATGAAATGAAATTTCCTTTTCGTCCTGACTGCTAACTGGTTTTTCAGGTCATGTAAATGCCTTTTTTTTTATAATTTGATTCATGCTGTGCTGACCAGCGGTAGAAGGAGATCAGTTCGACTTTCATGCAAATGCGAGTTTATTTTCAGGCGAGAAATATTTAATGACATTAATTGAAACTAACAGAGATTAACCCCCCTTTTTTCATAGACTAACATTTTCAGACAGAGATTCTAGATCAGATGGCACATAATTCAGGTTACAACTTCTGTAGAAAAATGCATACTCATACATACAGAAACATCTATAGCAAGAAGTGTGCACACACACACACACACACACACACAAAACGAACAGAGAGAGAGAGAGAGAGAGAGAGAGAGAGAGAGAGAGAGAGAATGTCATGATTTTATTTACGTAAACTATCCCTGGACTGGTTTGAAAACATGTAACAGTCCTTCTTGTTTATTTGGTTTCTGCGAGTTTTTTTTGTTTTGTTTTGTTTTTGGTTGCGGTATTTCTGGTTTTAAAGGACTTCTGTTATTGAAAAAGAAATTAAGAAATGGAGGTACGCAACTGTGTATAAGGTACGAAGGACTTGACATCCATGGCGCAATGCATGTTGGGTGGCTCAACGCGCGGCTGTTGAGTCTTGCGTGTAGGTGCATGAAGCAGGAATGTTTTGGGAGGTTTCTGCACAGGGTGCTCATCCACAATTTAGCAATTCAAGTTTGAATAAAGCAATGGTCCGTGGTCTTTCCTTTTCTCGGAGCTCACCCTTTGTTAGGGACAGCGTAATGTTGAAAAGAAGGAATATATATATATATATATATATATATATATATATATATATATATATATATATATATATATATATATATATATATATATATATATTTATATATAATTTATATAAAATAAAGTGCTTGAAAAATTAAATAAACAAATAACAATACTATTCAAATGTACTTTGCCAAAGTTTATATCATATACTTAATAATGCAAACCTTTCATTTAATAAGTAGAAAACAAAAGAGGTTTTGTTTTCAAGTTTTTATATGAGAATGTTTAAATATTAATTCATTTAACCCAGTCACGCGCTTATCATTTATTATATTCATAACAATTTTTCTCTTTATGATTTATACTTTCATATAATATTGACTTTGACAAAGCACTAACGGCTTAGCGATATGAAGTCCATTTAAATGTGACTATTCGCTTAACTTACCTTTTGATTAATTGTCGACCGCACGAAAATAACGATAAAAGATGTAATTCGTTATTCATTACCAAGGAAAAATGAGATTACAGCTAGTGAAGGTAATTTATGTTAGCGCAATTACCTAAATAGTTAGAGATACGGATTTTCGATAATTCGACATTTTAGTTTTGTAGGATTTTTGTTTTTTTAAATTCTTGACACTGTTTATTAGTCGAGAGTTTTCCTGGACTTTGATTAAGATTCTTTTAAGTATTTAATATATTTTCACATCAGAAGTTACTTTTAACAATTGACTTTATATATATCATTTTAATGATAGAAAGGTTTAATTCTTTTTCCAAAATGATAGAAATGTTTGGCTCTCTTTCCAAAGTATACCACATTTACTTTTTGGCCTTAATTGATATTGAGATTTTTCTTGAAAACATTTTAAAATAGCTTTTCATTATGGTAATTGATGTTACATTATCCAGGCTTTTTTTTTATTTGTTAGAGGTGGTTAGCACTGGTAGTTAGAAAAGAAGAGTAATTCATGCACAAATAATAATAATGATAATATTGATAATATTAATATAATAGTAATAATAAACATCGTCTGAGTCATTTAGTTAACAGGTTTGACGCTTGATGAATTTTAGAAGACTTTCAAACTGTATATTGGCTTAGACCAAAATGCCTTTTGACATTTCGCTAATATATATAAATAAATTTCTGACTCAAACGGCACCGGATCCCGGTCTTTCGAGTCAGAGTCTAGGGCGGTGGCTATTCCTCCATACAGGTCATAAAAGAAGTTGGAACCTAAGTACTGCGTACTTAAAGTTTTTCCCGGGTAGGCAACTAGCGCCCAACATACCAACGAATTTTACCCAACTTCTCGACCCATCAGCGCTCGAATTGCTAACATTTCATTCGGCTTACCCCATCATATCTCACGGTGAATTACTAATACCCTGGGTTCTCACTCGAAAGACCGCGGTTCGGTCCTGTTGTGAACCAGAAATTTATTTCTGTGAAACATATCTCACGGCAAAGGGGCAAGTCGAATGAAATGTTAGCAGTTCGAGCGCTCATGGGTCAAGAAGTTGGGTTTGCTGGGCGCTAGGTGCCCACCCGGGAAAAACCTCAGGTACGTATTAGGTTCCAACTTCTTTTATGACCGTTGCGTCTGAATTGCTAATGCCCTGGACTCTCACTCGAAAGACTGGTGTTCGGTCCCATTGTGAGTAAAAAATTTATTTCTGTGAAACACGTTTCCATGTGTTCATTTCTATATATATATATATATATATATATATATATATATATATATATATATATATATATATATATATATATATATATATATATATATATGTATTATATATAAATTAATGTTATTTGATGAATTATTATAAAGCTCACATGTAAGGGTACATTGCATTTAAAGCATGTCAAAGAACAATTACTTAGTAGGAAGCCAAGTACCCAAAGATAATTACATTCAAGTATCGTTGCTGCAGAGGGTTTCACATACAATATGAGTGAGGACATTACAGTGCATGCAAGCGTGTGTCAGTGTCACTGGATTGAAATGTTTTCAAGGATAATTGAATTCGGGTAATACACCTTACCAGTGTGAGTCCCATAACTGATCCTACGATTGGGCTCCTTCCTTGAAAAATCCATTGAATCTCTGCCGACCGAAGCCATGAATCTATTTACCTGGTGGCTAGTCGACTGTGGCCGGTCGCCGCCAGGGTGGAGAGGACATGGGGCTTGCAGCCACGTCCCAAAAATGTTTGTTGTAAACCGGGAGGTTAACACATGCTGTAAAAGAAATTTTGTAAGTAGAATGGCTTTACGTGAAAATTTCCCTTGTAAAGGCATTCATTGTTTTAGGTATCTGGCTTATCAAGTGTCATTTTTAGCATCTTTGTCACCCTTGGCGTAAATGTAAGCCTGAATTCGCTGTTGTTCATGATATAAGACCGGGGTTCCATAATATCACAGAAGTTTAAGAAACTATGTAACCCCGTTATGCATGTGTCATGACGCTCACCAGCAGTCACCAACTACGCTCACGATATACTGTAGGCAATGAGCCGTGCAGAAGAATTGGGCGTATTTGAATGCTGAAAGGAAGCCAGCCAGCCTTCTTGCCATTCTTACCATGGAGCGGCGGCGTGTGTATAGGTCACATCAAAATGTAGTTTCTTTCTCGTGAGGAAGGGCGTCCAGATAACGTTAAATTCTGCCTCGTTCAGCAGAGCTGTCGCCTGGTCGCCTCTCCCCTGATTGATTCTCTACCTCAAGGTTTGGCTAACTGGTGATAATCTCGTCTGCCTCTTTTCGCCTTCCTTCCTTCTCTCTCTCTCTCTCTCTCTCTCTCTCTCTCTAACCACATTATATATATATATATATATATATATATATATATATATATATATATATATATATATATATATATATATATATATATATCACTGTTTTAACCATATATATGTTCCTGGTGTATTAATCTGGAGGATGTTTGCTTTCTTTTTTGTGCTTGTCATTCTATAATATTACATCAAATGTGGGAGATTTTCTCTCATGCACTTCTCTCTCTCTCTCTCTCTCTCTCTCTCTCTCTCTCTCTCTCTCTCTCAGTATATACTATAAATTTTACATTTGGTTTCCAGTTGTGTTATTTATGGCTAATAATAATGATATCTCTCTCTCTCTCTCTCTCTCTCTCTCTCTCTCTCTCTCCCCCGGACGTATACAGAAACAGAGCCAGAGAGAAAGGATAGATTTCTGACACGTATCATACCAGGAACGCGGGCACAATACGGCCGAGCGTCTGTGATTAGGGTAAGAGAAACGGCTCTCCCAAGCAAGGCCGCTGAATTAATCATGACGAATCGTTTCCAAGTCTAAAAAACGACGTGCGAAACATTATCTTTACGAGTAACAACTTTGCCGATATCCAGCGGCGATTATTCACTGACTTGGGACAGTCATCTAAAGCCGAATGTCCAGTGACATAAAAGAAGTCCTTCACTGGTATTGGCATCTGAGCCTTTTGAAAGAAAAGGGCGTTAATGTCATTTATTGGAAGACGCATTGATTTCTCTTAAAACTTAGAAATTTTGTTGTTCGATTTCTTTACTTTTTGTAAAATTCCTGTTTTTTTTTTTCAGGTTCGTGTGCGTTTTGTGTTCTTGCCCCTGGGTCGTTCTTGCAGGTAAAGTGATAACAACGTTTAACGCAAGTGTTATCGTTACTATTATTAGTTATCTTAATTATCTTCTTTTCATTTGAGAATTCATATAAACTTGAGTTATCCGGCACAACGCGGTTCGCCTTTGGGTGATAGACGTGTGCAAATATAAATAATTTTTGCATATATTCATTTATTTATTTTGTTTCTTTAGGAGGTTATTTACTTAGTGCCTCGCATCAATATGTTTAAGTGTACATAATTACCTTCTCAAATACTTAGACACATGCACAATACATACACACATAACCGCGCATGCTCACGAGGTCAGCTAAGCGATGCATAAAAGTGTGATATATATTTGCCGTTAGGAAAAAAAATCTGTTAGCCAGTATGTAATATTCATGAAGCTATCGACAAAACGCCGCTTCTACCTGTTAGGCCTAAGTCATCCATCACAAGAAGGCCTCTTGACGTTATATATGTATATATTTATTTTCATGGAATGTATGAGGTGCCAGACTTCTGCAAATACATGAACAATAGTTGTTCAGTCTTCTCTTTTTTTGTTTGGGTTAAGACACAACTGATTCATTATTTACGTGATTCCTGATTCACTTCGCTGCTTTTGTGGTATTTAACTCAGGCTGACTTTGGATTTGTTCGTGTATTGTCACGGCATGTACGTGTATACTTGCCAGTGTAGGCTATACTTGTGTATTGTGTTTATTTTCCCTTGAATTTTATTAGTTTGTGTCTCACTGGATATAGGTGTATTTAAATTTTTCCAAGTTATTATATATATAAATATATATATTTTATATATATATATATATATATATATATATATATATATAATTACTGGGAAAACTAATAATGTTTCAAGGGAATATATATATCTTCTTCTTTCAACGTGCTTTTTTCCCATTTTTGTATGGGGTAAGCACGATGCCTTCTTTTGAAGGACTTTTGATTTGGCTTTTGGGTAGACCGTAGTCTCGATCGGCTGCCCTGCCTGACATCGCTTAGACCCCGGTAGCGTATGGTACATGTATCATACCAGACCCAACGCCCTTTCTCCCAGCAGCGAGAAGTTGTTGCGCGGGTAGGTCGAGAGTTGGAGACGTGTGAGATGTTTGTTATGTTTTTAGAAGATGTTGGAGTGGCTTTGTTTTGTGTGTGTATTTAGTCTGTAACACCCCTTTGCTTTTTAAGCAAACCTATCCGTTGATTACATACATAATCCCGGGGTGTCTACACGGATAGCAAAGTGTCCGCCTCTCTGATCAGTCGGCTGCAGTTTGAACCCGCGCCACAGACCTCTGAAGTCCGAAGCTGCTGCTGTAACCGACTGTGCCATCGAGGCTCGGAATATATATATATATATATATATATATATATATATATATATATATATATATATATACAGTATATATATATATATATATATATATATATATATATATATATATATATATAAAATATATACACACACATAAATATATATGTATATGTACACGCGCACGCACACACACGCATACGCTTTAATTCCGGGAGGTAATTTTGCATTTTTATGATTTTCATTCCAGTGTAACACAGCGCATTAACAGCACGCACAACCAACTACTTATTGAATTAAGTCGACTCCAACGAAAGATGCAGTGGTTGCTCCCAGGGCCGGAATCCTGAGGGGTAAACAGGCCAAACCGGTTGATCTACTTGTAAACAAGATCCGAACGCGTTGGTGACGGCACTCGGGCGTTAAATGCATTTAGTGTAATCCGGTTTGTCTCTGTTTACGGATACTTTGGCCGTAGGCCGATCTGTTATGGGGAGGCTCCGGGAGAATTTTGATTCGGTTAAAGGAATACATCTTCCTCTCCTCGGCTGCCCGCCCCCGCCCCCCCCCCTCTCTCTCTGAAAACCATCTTATCCATCCTCGTTGTGGTTAGGAGAAAAGTTTTCTCTAACACTGGCAGAATCATATCTTTCTCGGTGTGTTACACTAAAACCTCTCTCTCTCTCTCTCTCTCATCTTACCCATCTTGGTTGTGTTACGGAGAAAATTTTTTTCCTCTCTTTTTCTCTCGCTTTGTAAAAATTATCATCTTCATCTATGCATACAGAGGCGATGAACTCTCTGTCTGTCTCTGTCTCTGTCTGTCTGTCTGTCTGTCTGTCTGTCTCTCTCTCTCTGTATCATAGTAGATGAGGATATTTTTATACGTTACTGTCACTGAATGAAATTCCGCTGTTTCTCATTGACGTAAATCCATTGTGTTCGATTTATTCGGTGTGTGGAATTTTATTTATTTGTTTATTTTTTCATTATTATTGTTATTAGTTTTTGGTGTTGGTGGATCTGGCCTTCGAGGGAAGAGTATGTTTTTATCCAGTGTATGTTGTCTGGGTTCTTCTTCTTCTTCTTCTTCTTCTTCTTCTTCTTCTTCTTATTATTATTATTTATTATTATTATTATTATTATTATTATTATTATTATTATTATTACATTAAAATAAACTCTTACATTATTATTATTATTAATAAATTATTACTATTATTATTGAGTTGTTGTTGTCGTAGTAGTGTTTAGTGGCCGCAGCACTCGTATACATAGACGATGGACGAGGTGTGTGTTTATATGACAGACATGAATTTACTGTTGAAGAACCATAAGTACTTGTTAAGAATACTAACAGGAAAAAAATTCAGGTGCTAAGGGGTAATTATACTCTTGAATACATAGGTACTGACATGGAAACTATTATCTTAAAGGAAAACATTCGTCAAGGTTTTGTCTGCATAGAAAGCTGGAAACATCTGTCTGCTCTCCTCAACTATGCTCATTCCTTTCAGAAATGTAATATAGACACGAATGCATTAATCACTGTTGAGAAACTGCATACACGTTTTATGGAGTACCATCCAATTTACACTTTTAACTTGGAGTGTTCTGGAAGAAAAGAGGCTCTCTCTCTCTCTCTCTCTCTCTCTCTCTCTCTCTCTAAAAAGTGACTCCAGAATTGTGTTTTTGAATGTAGAAGAGACATTCATCATCGCTTGATCATAATTTGATAGATTACCTCTTTCAATTCCTTGAATATTGACGCTAAAGAGAAAAAGTCTCACTTATTTTCGGTGTAACAAAAATCCAAAAACCTGAGAAATTTCTTGTGTTCAATGGTTGGCACAATTCGGCTGAATTAATTAAATAATTATCGGGGTTTTCTTGGCGTCACAATTTATCCTTTACAATAATTGTACATTAGTAGGCGATACTTAGAGGATAGAGAATGGAATTATGGGAAACAGGGAGAGAGGTGGAGAAAGGGGTGTGTGGTGAGAGGGGGGAAGGGAGGGAGGGAGGGTTAGGGTGAGGGTGGGGGTAGGGGGTGTTCAGGCTTGACTGGACAATAATTTCTGGCTTTTCCTAGTAAAAGTTTTCCCCTCGGCCGTCCGTCCGTCCGAACGTTCATCTCCTTTCCCCTTTCTGGTCCTGGATGTTGGGTCTTCGAGTTAGTGTTTTTTGCTGCCTCTCGTTGCTCCCAGCGTCTTTTTGCCCTCTGGCCAACACACACACACACACACACACGCACACTCACACGGCTCTCTCCTCCGAGGCTGTCGGAGGATGCTGATGCTGCTGCTGCTGCTGCTTTTGCTGTTGCTGTTAATTCTGCTGTTACTGTTTCTTTTGGTTCTGCTGTTGCTGGTGCTTCTGCTGTTGCTCTTCCTTCTGCTGTTACTATTTCTTCCGCTGTTGCTGTTAATTCTGCTGTTCCTGGAATTCCGTATTTATTGTCAATTTCACATATATATACAGTATATATATATATATATATATATATATATATATATATATATATATATATATATATGTATGTGCGTGTGTGCGTGCGTGTGCTTAATGTGTGTATACTTCATTATCTTATTCCTTTTATAATTCTATCAAGAACCACACATACACACACACACACAATCACAAGCACACACATACATATATATATATATATATATATATATATATATATATATATATATATATATATATATATATATATATATATATATATATATATATATATATATATATATATATATACTGTATATATTAATGATGTTTCATATAAGTATTTTGATTGCTGTTTTCTTTGTATTATTTTTCTTGATCGTCCAGGCCTTAATTATTATCCATTTATATTTTCGTTTGTTGCATCACTGCGCATGCGTACAGTACATTTCGATACGTTTTTTCACATATTTTCCGTTTCTTTTCGCTTTATTCTGTTTTACTTATGGTCAGAATAAATGATCTTGTACCTTGACTCGAGACTCATCCTTTTATATAGCAGCCATCTTTGTTCGTTAAGAATTTATGTTTGTTTGTTCGTACGTTCGGCAGCAGTGATTATACCACGTAATAAAAAAAGTACTTGATGAAATGCAACTTTATTTCATTTCTCCATATTTATGAGTTGTTTAATTTAATTTGGATGGGCATTTAACTAAGCATTGTTTTAAAATAAGGAGTTACTCATTTGTGACAATGCCTTTTTGAATTTGATTGAAAATTCAATTAGTTCAGAGAATATCGTAATATATACGGGAGAGTTTTTTCACTCCTTGAGTTAACCATTTTGTTTTTCCTATCCACCAACGCTATTCATTGTCTGTCATGCACGTTCGTGCATATGAACGTATGCAAAATTGTATATGCATATGTACATCAAGCTGAATATCATGACTTTTTTTCCTATAGACAGAATGCACAACACTTATTAAAGGTCTCACTGTTGCAAATTACAAAGCTATGAAAAATAGTGCTTGCTTAGATTAATTTGCTTTTGCTAATACAAACGCCCACTCTTACTCAACTACACCCCCTTATATAAAAACACACACACATATATTATATACTGTATATACATGAATATATATATATATATATATATATATATATATATATATATATATATATATATATATATATATGCATATATACATATATATATTATCTATATGTGTGAATATATATATATATATATATATATATATATATATATATATATATATATATATATATATATATATATATATATATATATATATATATACACATATATACTGTATATATATATATATACTATATATATATATATATATATATATATATATATATATATATATATATATATATAAAATGTATGTTGCTTTAATGGATACATATTTTTACTGGTCAATATTGATGGACACCCTGGTCCTTTTTATATTTCTTTATTACTAAATATTTTACCCTTGTTTGAGATTCTTTGGATGCAATTTCTATTACAAATTTTAGACATTCGCTCCTTCCACCTGAATCATAAAACCCTAAACATTCGTTAGCGTCAACAGTCTCTGTATCTTGCTTGTTTCTCTTTTTATTTATATTAATATTTATAATATATAATTTCTTTTTTATTTATGTATTTATTTATCTTTTCTATACGATCATTTAGGTCATTTTAATTTGTAAAGTTTTAAACAGTTTGGACTGGCTAGAACATATTTGCAGTGTCCTATTGTCTATTTATTCATTACCTTTTGGTTAACGTGGAAGCCGAACGGTATCCCATAGTATAGGTTCTCCTGCCATCTTCTTTTAGCTACAAAGTGACGGAGCAATGACCATGGTTATCTGAAATCAAAAGAATATACCATGTTTAAGATGAACCTATTCTTCTGAACACTGATAACAGATTAACATGCTTCAAATAACCGTAGATAACAGGTTAATGATTTTCAAATGAGCTTTCGCCTAAGACTGATGTTTCTCTTTGATGAACAAAGATTTCGTAGAGTGACGCATGAATCCGATTTGCATGGATACAATACTGAAATTAACTTCTCATTAACAGTGTCTCTTTATCAAGACAGATTTCAGATTAACACAGGCACTACTGTAGAGTATCTCGGTGTCAATATTAACACAAGTCTGGAAACCTAATCTATTATCAATAAATGATTTGCAGAAAAAATTTTCATTTCACAGTTACTTTCAAATATGTTGTGTTAATCAAATGGCGAACCAGAAACAGGAATGTCTCACGCCGCCCATAAAAACTACGTTCTTTTCGTAAACATCGCTTTCGTTGGACACAACGAGGTCATCTGATTACTCACTCACCAACGTGAATCGTATGTTTGTTGTATTTGTGTGCGTGTGTTCGAGAACCGACTGCAGGGGTCATAAGGTCAGAGAGAGGCTGGAATACTGCTTCGTAGCGTCATGCATCATTGCCTGCTTGTGGCAAATGTTGTTGTTTGTATTTATTCATTTGTAATAATCCTGCGTTTTTTCTTCTTCATTTATTGGCGATTTATTTGGGTTTCTCTTCTCTTGAGCTTCCTAGTTGTTTACAAGTCCATGCTGTCCTTATTACATAATTTGACTGTTATTCTGTCCTCTTTGGTGTTGTCTGTGTGGATGTTTTGAATGGTGTTGGAAATGACAGAAATAAAAGGGAAAATTGACAGGCCTCTGATAATCTTGCTCTTTGCCAAGAATCCTCTGAAAGAAAGGAAAAATTAAGTAAACCTTTGCTCCCTTCGGGGTTAGGCCTCTCTCTCTCTCTCTCTCTCTCTCTCTCTCTCTCTCTCTCTCTCTCTCTCTCTCTTTCCTGGGAACAGTAAATATATAATCTGTGTTTTTTGTAGTTCGGATGTTGAGAAGGCAAAGTTCTTGAGGAAGGTGTCAGTGACAGATAAGGAATGATTAAATTGTAACAGTATACGTTATCCCGAGTACAGGCAGCCTGAGTTTACTTGGAGATTATTTTAGTTTAGTAAAATTCCTCTCTTGCACTCAGTAGAAGGCGCAATATCTAGAAGAAAAAAAAATTGGGATGCATTAAAAATATGGCAATGAAAACAAACTTTTATGAAGGTTTGCGAGTAATCTACAGGTATTTATTTATTTATTTTTTATGTGACCGATGAGCTGTGAAGTGATTATGCAGCAGTAAGAAAGTTACGTGTTTCACATTCGTTGTATTGGAACAAGCATAGAATTTCATCCATTGTCTTGTAATGAATTCTTGACGAACTGATAAAGATAAATCTGCAGACAGGCATATATATATATATATATATATATATATATATATATATATATATATATATATATATATATATATATATATATATATATATATATATATATATAAAGGCCTTGAGCCTCCCACAACCCAAACAAAAAATTACTGGAAATTACAGAGGTTCAAGAAGAGAATGCATATCATAAAGTAACACCAAGTAAGATAAACAGTTGGGAATTTCAGCGAAGGTTTCATGGATCCTTTACATCATCTTGAGAACGGATTAAAAACTAAAGACGGAGCTCTATGAATGTTGCAAGAAAAAGATACACGGCCTACGTATATAATGCGCACACAAGACATCTCTACATATAGCACATGCGCGCCTGGAATCATGCTCGCCTCGTGTAACTGCGATAACACCTCCGCGTCTCTCATGCCTCCAAGGGAAAGAGTCATTACTGTACATTTGTCTCTGGGGTGATAAATGTAGGTTAATCTACCGTCTGTAGTGAAGAGCGTCGAAGGATACAGCGCCTGACCTTTTACACCTTGATGAGACATTTACCTTATCGTTGAGGTCAAATATGGCTAGAAGGTGAGAAAGACAGGTAATGCTAGTTACGAAATGATATCAACAGACGCACGACGCAATGCTTCTGCGTGCAAGTTTTAAGCAAAATAGATACATCTTTTAAGTCATCGAAGACAAATGATGAAGTGGAAGATATATATATATATATATATATATATATATATATATATATATATATATATATATATATATATATATCTATCTATCTATCTATCTATCTATCTATCTATCTATCTGTCTGTGTATATAATATATATATATATATATAGTATATATATATATATATATATATATATATATATATCTGTCTGTCTATGTATATATATATATATTATATATATATATATATATATATATATATATATATATATATATATATATATATATATATATATATATATATATTGTGTTTGGAGAGAGATTTTATACCCGGCACCAGTGCTAGCTATTTACACAGGTAATGAAGGTATCAAGAAATGAAATTTCTCTTCATATTAGCCTTGATATGTATTTGATCGGGTGCTGAACATTAGAACAGTAATAAAAGTACTCAGTGCTAAATGATATAACAGTAATAAAAGTACTCACATCATGTGCAACTGCAGGTTTGTGATATGATTATTACATGTCATAAAGGACAAGAAGGTTCTTACAGAGGTTGGAGAGGAGATGGAAATTCAAAAGATATTGAGATATTCTCTCTCTCTCTCTCTCTCTCTCTCTCTCTCTCTCTCTCTCTCTCTCTCTCTCTCTCTCTCTCTCTCTCTCTCTCTCTCTCTCTCTCTCTCTCTCCTTGTTCAAATTCCTCATGCCTCAAAGAAAACGAAATATTATCTGAATATATACATACTGTCAGTTTTGTTACTCAACAGGGAGGTAGAATTTTCCTTTATCAAATCGGGCATGATAAAGAAATATCGTCAATTATGAATACAATGTACAGTAACTTGAAGTCATTTTTAGCCACTGTTGAGTCACTCATATATGCAAAACCGATTGGGATGGCCAATCTAGAGTCCGTGTGTAGCCCCAACCTGAAGGAAAAGGGGAAAAAGGAGAGGTAAAGGAAAAAGCTCCAACCAGCTCCTTCCCCCCCAAAAAATTCTTGTCTATATTAAAGAGCACAAAGTACTTAACGTTATCATTTGATTTTTCTTTTTAATTCATACTAGAAATATCTTAAAGGCTTATACTATGAAGATCTATGGCTGGAGCGTCGTCCTGGGCACCTTTGACTTTTATCAGCATTTCATTTCTTGCAGATTTCAGATTTCTTTGCATTTACCACGGATATTTTCATATTCCTTGGCTGCTTCTTTTGCTTTTGATTTAACTAGAATTATGAGCATTTTTTCCAGCTGTACCTAACGACGTGTGTTTGGACCTGTGATTCTGTTAGCGCTAGAGAACTCGAGAAAATGGCGTCACATCTACCATGGTCGTTGACTCAGATGATGTAGAATGAACGGTCGACCAAGTTACAGTCTGAAGACATGTAGATATAAGGTCGGTTGTTATAAAGATGAAAATATGAAAATTTGTTTGGGTAAGAAGTGGAAGGCTTTATACTATTCAGACTTCTTCAATAGGCGCTAGTTCCTTCCGCCGAAAAATCAGGTTCCTTTAGAGTTCCTCTGTTGTGCCGGGATATTTCAAAATGCAGCGGTTGTCTTCTTTCCATTGGGGACGAAGCTGATAGTTTGTTTAAGGTAAAGATTGTAAAGGATGCAGTTACTACTACTACTACTACCACCTCTTCTACCACTGCAACTACTAGTAGTAATAATAACAACGGAACCTTTGCCAACTGTTGATAAGTAAGTCGTCAGGGAAATTAAGGTGCAGCGGCAGCAGGAGCAGCACTATCTCGCGTCTGGGCATCACTTCCTCCTTTCCCTTTAATTAGATCGAGATGTGTCGCGACGCTACAAAAAATCTATCTAAAGAAGAAAATATCCAAGATTGTGGTGTAAAAAAAGAAGTAGAGAATGGATGTAAAAAAGAGAGAAAGTGAGAACAACAGCAATCAGTGATAGTTGGGGGCTGTCTGGGAGAAGACGGCCCCGAGCATCAGATTGGCAGCTATCACATTCTACGGTCAAGACACGACGTGAAAGAGAACAAAATATCTTTCCCCCCTTTTTTTTCAGTCTCCAGTTTTTTTTCTTTTTTATCTATGGACCAAAAAGGAAAATTGCGGTGAAATGTGTTGGACAAACTGCTGGGCATATTATCCAGTCTGGATTTTTTTTTTTTTTCTTTGCCGGGGGTTTGGGGGGGCGTCAAAAACGGTAAGGGGGACTTAGGTTTTGGTGCTTGGACGTAAATCTGGTGTGATTATTTTTTGGTGTACATGTACATGATTTGTATGGATTTTATACAAGCGCATTTGGATATTTATTGAAAGTATTCACTGTCATTTGCCTTCTCTATTTTTCCGGAATAAGGTCAAGGCATTACTGAAGGCCGTTTGCTGCGTGTCCTCGGCTCCCAGTAGCTATGCCTGCTTTTTAGCCTTTTGCTTTACCTCCACTGCCAGTTCACTTGTTCAGTCTTGCTGCCCACCCTTTCTAGCTGTTACTCCTTGTACAGCTGTGGGGGTTTTCTTCTAGTTCCTCCTTTAGATCCTTCACTTCATCTCCTTTATTTTCTGGATCTCTTTACCTTGCTCTCCAACCACTCCAGCTCCCTCTTTTCAATGTCTTAAGCGCTTAAGCGTTGCGTTCCTGAGAGCGCCCCAGTGCTTGCTTTCACAGCCTAAAATTCATAAACCTAATCAATCAGCATAAAGCCACCTTCATGAACGAAGTATTTTGCCAGTGTTTGCTATTTTGCTGATTAATGCGCAAGTTTCTTCAAAACCTCTTCCATATATTAAACCTTCTCAGTGGGTAACTCAAAGGCTAAAAAACTTAGGGTTGACTTGACTGAGATTTAAGAAGTAGTGATGGAATCTAAATTTTCACATTCGACTTTTAGTATTTGCAGTAACTACATAGAACTTGAAAATGTGACCTGTATGAATTTTGAGACGCAGCAAGGAGTGAGTACTTGGTATATAGCTGCTTTGGTCGATTTTTTTTTCAGTACAGGACTGGCAAAACATTAATGAGAATGCTGGCTGTTTTATTGTATCTCTTGTAATCATTGATGTCATTGCGTTAAAGGTCATGAAGACATCAGAGCGTTACATGATATTTTTTGCTTAAATATTTTGGTAAATTTTAACTATCTGGACTACTTAGGATCATGGATGGATCACTTGTTGATTCTGAAAAGTTTTCGATGAATTGACTTGAGAGAGATTTTCCCCGAATACTGTTTGATCTGTTACTCCTAGCACGGCAGTCCCTTATATATCCTTTGGACAGATTCTTCCAAGTGTATGGATGCTGCTAGTTATCTTTCAAAAATTTTGTTTAGTCGTGTGAGGTGCTGTGTGCTCCATTAGGTACATTGAAAGTTTTACCTTTATATATTTTCCCGAGCGTCCTGAACTGGAATTCATTTTTTGCTTGCATTTAGAGCCAGCCAGATATTCAGGATAGTATCTGCTGATGTCATTCATCTGTATTGTTTTCAGTTGTCTACCTGAGGCTAATTAAGGGTGATCTGATATTGAAAGCGAACACATGCGTTTTGACAGATGTCCTTTGTACATGTACGGTAATATTGCAAGTATTAATATTAAATTTTTTTTTTGCTATTTAGAGGAAGTAGACTGAAAGTCAGATGTTACTTGTCGTTGCCTTGTTAGAAATAATAAAACTTGATAATCACTCGATGTGGGATTTTGACAGTCAGCCCTTTAGCAAAGAAGACAGTGCAATAGCCATTTTATACGCTGCAGATGTTTTTAAAAATCATTATTTTGTTGTGATTTTAGTTTCCATATGACAACTCTTATTCAGGCTCTGGAATTGTCTGGATTTTTTCTCAGCAGGCTAATCGTATTTTTGTAACCTGAATTTCTCTCTGTCTCTCTCTTCCTCTCGTGGTATTTCTCTCCAAAATGCTCTTTAGAATCTTTATTCAGTAACCTCCCTCACCCCCACCCCCACCCCGCCCCATTGGTGTTTTTTAACACTGTTCTACAGAATCGTCCCGAATCACATTTTTTAAAGCGAAATTTGACAGAATCTCTCTCTCTCTCTCTCTCTCTCTCTCTCTCTCCAGTCGCGTCTCAAGATGTGCTGTCAGCGTGGAAAGCCTTCGACAGGCGACCGGAAGGAGATTGACAGAAAACGGAGAGGTCACCTTTGTCTTTCGTTCTACCACGCAGACTATGGTAGAAATCTTGCCAGCATTCATTTCGTGGCAATTTTTCTTGTGTGTGGGGGGCACTCGCGCATTTTGGTTTGTTATGCAATAATGCTTTGCGGGAATGTGGTGACTGTAGGAAACGCATTTTAATGTTTATGCGTCTGGGCTGGTTCTGTGCCTATAAGTTTAGGTCTATGTGGTCATGTGATTCTGGCGTTACAAGTTTTCATAAGGTGTTTGATTTAATTTTTTACTTAATTATTAATATTTACCTCACTTACAAATGCATTCGAAGAACTATTGCACCATTCCTCCTACTTGAAGACATACCTCGTAAAAACTGCGACCATTACAGGACCCCGGGACTATAAGGCCCTTTATTGCGTGAATTGCCTGTGCAGCCGATAATAAAAATCCATAACTGATTCTTCTAAGGATCCCTGCCGTGATTCAGAGGGTAATCAGCATCCAGCAAATCAGGCAATTGTTATTGTTCTTGAAAACGGATCCCAATAACACGTGGAGCCATTTTTCCAAGTCATTTGCTTCATTAGATTCTGATAATCTATAAACGGCGAATTTTCTAGTTTTTGTTTTCTGATTCGGAACTGTTTGGAGATGATTGATTGGTTTGTGGGTTGATATTGCATTATGTTATTAGCTTTGCAATCCGTTTTGTTGTTGTTGTTTTTGTTGATTATATGTCTCTTACATGTGTTTTTTTTTTTGACAATCTCATTCCTGTGTCCCATATCCCTATGGACATTCATGAAAGGGGCAAATAATCTTCTTTAAATATTTTGAGACCGGTGTATGTTTGGTTATTTTATAGCCATATTGCGTCATCTGCTAAAGAGTGATACATACGCTTACGCACAATAAACGCGCCCTGTTTTATATATGTACTTACAGATGCACAAATACACACACCACGCACAAGCGGACAGACACATACGCAAACACATTTTATGTATATATATATATGTGTGTGTGTGTACAATATATATATATATATATATATATATATATATATATATATATATATATATATATATATATATATATATATATATATATATATATATATATATATATATATATATATATATATATATATATATATATATATATATATATATATATATATATATATATATATATATAATGAACACATGCGCACGTGTTCATTATTTCCATCATATTCCACAGTGAGGGAGCAGTTCGAAACAAATGGTACCGACTGACCTGCTGATGGGTTGGGAAGCTGGGTGAAACCCGCTGGTACTCGTATCTTAGGCTTCAGAAGCCTACCAAGGAAAAACCTCAGGTACTGAGTACTTAGGTTCCAACTTCTTTTATGACCCTCGTAGGTCAATCGGTAGCGCCTTGGCCTGTCACTCGGGAGACCGAGGTTCATTCCTGATGTGAGTCAGAAATATATATATGAAATATATATATATATATATATATATATATATATTATATATATTTATATATATATATGTATATATATATATATATATATATATATATATATATATATATATATATATATATATATATATTAACCTAGACCTATAGCTTAATTTTGTCATTTCTCCAGGAAGCGAAGGTCATTTTCAAGTCTTGAGTTAATTGGCATTAAAAGACCCGATCCCTTAATAAGTGGACAGGTCAAGGAACGCAGTCAAATCAAAGGCGAGTGCTCAGGCGAAGGAGTCAGGGACAGGCAGTCAGAATAGTAACGGAAATATGTGATTGCTTGAAATAGCAGGTATATAGAACTGCGAGAAAATTGAGGTCGGATAATGGTTCTTACGGAAAGAAATGGCCTTTCATTTTGAACTTTGCTGATTTGATCCAGACTTGACTGTCGCGAGCCAGAGCACGATCTATTTTGCCCCGGTTGTTTCATTTCGCTTAGGTGACTGCATTGCCCGTACTCAGAACAGCGCTAGGAGTGAATCAGGGACATCAACTCCCTCAGTTTGACGAGGTTACTTCTCTCAGCGAGAAATAATCTAGAAGACTGAAGTATGGCATAAAATTGGGTTTTTTCGAGTATTGATAAGCACAGCGTCATGAAGGTGGAGTTAACGATTTGGAGGAATACAGCTAAGGAAAAGTTTAGACAAGTGCCGTGAACCACAAAAAAATAAGAAACATTCAAGACTTATGATTGAGAACAAAGGCAATTAAAGATGGGAAAATGCAAGCACTGTAAATCCTCTAAAGATGATAAGCAGCCAAGACAGCAATATATATATAATATATATATATATATATATATATATATATATATATATATATATATATATATATATATATATATAAGTATATATATGTATATTTATACATATACATATATCTATAGACATATGTGGGTGTATTATATATATATATATATATATATATATATATATATATATATATATATATATATATATATATATATATATATATATATATTGCCACTTGCATCGTCAATGCCTTCTTTCTTGTAGCATCTGGACGTAATCATTTTCATGCGTCCGAGGGAACACCACACCTGTGACTTCGGAGAAATCAATCAATCGATCATCGATTACTGTTTCGTGTTATTAACGATTTACACTTTCCGTATTATTGACGGCTCTGTGATGTCATTTCGGGGTCCAGGGGAGTCGACCTCTTTGGTTTTCACCCAGTTTTACTATAAACCGATTTAGGTTTGACTCCACTTAAAACTTTTGAACTGATTTTTCAGTGATGTTCTTGTGTTCGGTAGTTTTTCGATTTTTTTCCTTTTTTTTTTCTCCCAGACCTGTTCTTCTGATGTTAAAACACGTCGTGCACTTACTGCTGAATGAGAAGTACGTCCATAGACGTTTCAGCAATTGTTTTTGGACAGTGACATTGTAAATTTTGTATAGCAGCTAGGTGAACTGGCACCAGTCTTATTTAGCGAAAGGATGTTCAGATATATATACAGTATATATATATATATATATATATATATATATATATATATATATATAAATATATATATATATATATATATATATATATATATATATATGTGTATATATATGTATATATATATGTATGTGTATATATATGTATATATATATATAAAGAGAGAGAGAGAGAGAGAGAGAGAGAGAGAGAGAGAGAGAGAGAGAGTACCTGTTACATTACTGATATTCTAACGCTGCTGGAATGAATATGTGATGATATCAGCTTGAGTTTGTGGACACTAAAAGTAATATATAATATATTTATATATATATATATATATATATATATATATATATATATATATATATATATATATATATATATATATATATATATATAGAGAGAGAGAGAGAGAGAGAGAGAGAGAGAGAGAATCTTGTATTTCTGATAGTCTAACGCTGCTGGCATAAATACGTGTTAATATCAGCTGGGAAATTTTGGGCACCGAAAGTGTTGGAAAACTAAGACGGAAGGCTGGAGGTGAGTGGAGATTTGTGGAAGTGAAAGCATAGGGGACACAGGGGTTGCGGAATTTCAGAGGTCTTGGCGTTGTAGGTGATGATGATGGTGATCATATGCAGTATAAGGATGGGTAAACTTAGCGACATTTTATTATTATTTGTGAACAGCGTTTTCCTTCAGTCTGCCATTTCAGTGTAGTGTTATATTCGATTTAATGTGCTTAGAGTCTTAGAACAATCAGGATGTGTTGGGTTTTATGGGTTGTTTCCTGTTTGCTTTCATTAGAAATGCAACATAATTTGTACTTTCTCTCTCTCTGTCTCTCTCTCCCACTCTTATAGATACTTCATTTGTTATGCATTCACAAAAGCCCTCCACTGGGATCTAGATAAAACCCGCCATTTATCCCCCTCTCTCTCTCTCTCTCTCTCTCTCTCTCTCTCTCTCTCTCTCTCTCAAAGTTCTAGTTGCTTCGTATGTGGAAACAGAGAACAGCTTGCAAAACTCTCACACGGGAATCTAGCATGAGAAGACCGGCCGAAGCAGCCTGTCCTTTGCAGTAGAAAACTATCTCGAGCATCTGTTTCCCACGGGTTGCGCCTGAGTGGAACCTGTCCACCTGGTGGCACTCCCAAGCATGCAATCATGACCCCGCATCTTATAGCTGGCACCACTCGTTAGCTGGAAAACCAGGGTCCTCTTATCTCACCAGTTTATTTTGGGTACACTTTCTTGGTGTATCATGGTGTATTTGTGCGTTTTCCTTTTTTTTATATTTTCTTATTAAAAAGAACGCGGCTCATGGTTTAGGTTTTGGGAAATAATTCAATGATGTGCATTTTGTCCTTGCTTACTTCTTATTGCGTTTGTGTTCTGACGTTACGTATAGTGATAATGTTATAAGTAAATTAACGCGTTTCTGGCGCATTTTATGTTATTTGCTGCGTATTTATATCTAGAACATTATAAGGTTTCTAATATCCGCATTAAATACGTGTTTTCATTTACTTGAATGTTTGCATTTTGAGCATAACTTCAAGTAAGTTTGTAAATGCGTCTGGCTAATGTGCTTCAAGAGATGACAGTTAGGCATTATTTACGTTCAGATAAATGAATAAAGTTTTCGGGCCTGTGCAGATAAAGGCCTTTGACTGTCCGTCACACTGGAATTTGCACCTAAGAAAACAATATAATTAAACACACGGTATTTCAGGTCGAGTATTACAAGACCATTGTATTGTATATAAACCTTTGGAAACAGTGTAATCCCTGTGAGGAATTTGTCCCTTAAGGACTTTATCTTTTATTCTCATACTGTTGTATCACAAAGATTCCTGCATTGGAGACCATAAGTAATATGGAGTCACTTCACGACAGTTTATATTTCTAACGTAGCATTTACAGTCATACAAAGTTGCACGTAGAAACATACTTTAATCAATATGCATTCGTAGTGAATAACACTTAAATCATACATATCCATAATATACTTTTACCGAATGCGGGGCGCTTCGGTCGTTAGGTCGTAATAAGATCTTAAAGAATACTAGATCCAGAATGAAAATACGATTTTACATTAAATAATGGTTCTCTCTCTCTCTCTCTCTCTTTCTCGAGTTTCCTTCCAGTGCCTTCAGGCACTGATGTGCTTTTTCTTCCTTTCTCTCTCTCTCTCTCTCTCTCTCTCTCATACACACATATATACAGTATCTATCTATCTACCTATGTATGTATATATATATATATATATATATATATATATATATATATATATATATATATATATATATATATATATATATATATATATATATATATATATATATATATATATATATATATATAGAGAGAGAGAGAGAGAGAGAGAGAGAGAGAGGCTAGGGTTTTGATTGTTTGCGTGAATGGACAACCGACCAAGACTGGCAGGGACGGTTCTCGATTCCATTTCGCGACGTCAGGGAAGTTGTGTGCAGGTAATCAAGCAGAATCTCGTTTGATTTTCTGTTGGGTATGGTACGACTGGAAGGGAGGGACAGTGAGGAAGGGACGGAGGGTAGGGTTATAGAGAGACCCCTCCCTGGCACGGTAAGGATAACAAGATTTTCTCTTATTCCTTCTTTATCTTTTTTTTTCTCTGTTTATTTTATAAGCTTGACCACCTTTCCTTTTCGCAGCCTTTTAAACGCAGTGATTATAGTGTCGTTCTCCTTTGGAAAGCCCTTCGACTGATATATAGCCTTCTTTCTCTTCGCCTTCGGGTTCGAAATATGAGAGATATTGTTGAATGTTTCTGGCGAAAATGTTAGAAATTACTTGGGACGAGGCGAAATAAATAGAAATTCTTCTTCCCCGAACTCTTTCTCGGGCGATGAGTAAAAACTGTGTCTTGCAATAAATCAATAAGGGCGGTGTAGACTCGGCGGGTCGGGAGTGGGTGAGGGTGAAGGGGGAGGGAAGGGGAAGGGAGGGAATGGTAGAGGGGACAACCGTCCCTGGGAAGGGAGGAAAGAGGGAGGGCGAAGGCACTTTGACGTAGAGGGAGAGGTAAGTAGGGGAGTGGAAGTGGGGTTGGGGTGGGGCGTGGGAGGGGGGAGGGGGTAGCGATAAGAGAAAGTGGGTGGTCCGGGCAGGCCTTTTTCTTTTACCCCGCCCCCTTTGCACCCTTTGGCGAATGCGTGGATTTGCAATAGCAGCTCTCTTTGGCCGACGGGGCGTTAGGCCCTTTCCCTCTCACTCTCTCTCCCTCTCACCCTCTCTCTATCTCGCTCTGCCCTTCCTTGTCTCTAGTCCCTCCCCCCCCCTTCTATTCCTTTCTCCCGCTCTTCTCCTTGGGTCCTTCCTTGCATGCCAGAGGCAGGAAGAAATCTTCCTTGGCCAACGAATACGTTCTTTCAGGAGGCATCCTTCGTGGTGCGTGTAAAAGGCTGCTGATCACAGCGCATGCAAAAACGCCGTCGCGAACTTTCAAGTCCTTGCTCCCCCCCCCCACCTGGCCCTCCCCCCTCTCCCTTTCGTGGATCGATCACACCCCCTGTACCTTCCTTTTCCCTTCTCCTCCTACTCCTCCTCCTCCTCCTCCTCCTGCTCTTCCTCCGACGTCCCTCCCCGAAACTCCGGGGCTGTCATTTCGCGAGGCGGGCGCTCCGCCCCCTCGCAACACCTGACCCAATTTTGGCAAAGGCGGGGATTGGCCGAGCCACGCCTCCGGGGGGTGGGACCTGCGTGTGCAATTCTTGGTTGCCATGGTAACGTGCAGAGAACCCACCAATGGCGGTGCCCGGTCGGGTGGAGGGGGTGGCGATTGGCCGCTCGCCAGGGAGCGGGTTAAAAATGTCGAGTGCAGGAAATCAGGGGAACACGGAGGAAGATGAATCTCCCGCTTTATAATTTACGAGACGATATTTGAGTTTTCGGCGTGTATATATTGCGCTATGAAAATATTCTCCTTCGGGGGTCGTCGCTCTCTCTCTCTCTCGCTCTCTCTCTCACTCTCTCCCGCCCATACATCTATCTTCCTTCCCTGGGGCCTGTCAGCCCGTGCGTCTGACGATGCTAAATTCGCTTCTCCCTCCTTTGTCATCACGGCGGAGACGGAAGCATCCATCAAGCACGCACACATACACTCAACGAATGAAGGGACATGGTGGGGGGGGCGACTTTTGGGGGGAGGGAAGGGGTTGCAGCTAGGGCGAAAGCACTTCACTCATTGGCAGGAAATGGACTTTGTCACTAATCGCTCATTGGAAAGTTTGGAAAAGATTTATTTCCATGGAAGTTGCTTCTGGGTTGCGTCCTTTACAGATTTGTTCTATCACAGATTTTATCTCGATTTTTGTTGCAGTTATTGCTGGAACGCCTTAATGATTCGAGTCCGTTGTTGAATTCATTTATTGGAATAAAGTTTATCGCATAAAATCTCTAGATATACGTCTTTGAGCATTGAACAAATTTTAATTTTTTCACCTTATTTATTTTTAGATTTATCGATTCTTTTGGGTACACACACATCTGTCTGTCTATTTGTCTATCTGTCTATCTATCCATATATATATATATATATATATATATATATATATATATATATATATATATACATATATACACACATACATACATATATATGTATAATACCATAGTTTGTAGTAGATCTTAGGTAATGGATATCTGTGATTAATGATCGCACTCTCTCTCTCTCTCTCTCTCTCTCTCTCTCTCTCTCTCTCTCTCTCTCTCTCATACACTCGTGGGAGTGAGGAACGAAAACTGGCACAAGAAGTATTCCCTCTTCACAGTGATTACTGTGGCTGCGTCATTTGTACATTATGTGTAGTTCAAGTAACACTGAACCCGGATAATGTTTTTAAAAATATATTTACTTATTCTTCTGCCGTGTAGCGTTCTGGTGACGCACGGTATACCACCTGCAAACGTGTTAGAACTTGCGTGCAGCGTGTAGGCTACTTGGTGTTCAAGCCTTTCGCAAGCAAATCAGGACTTGCGCATAGAGCATTTCTGGTGTTGCCACCACAAGCTTATCAGAACCTGTGTGCGTCGTGCATGTTACCTATACCACCAGCAAGCACGTAAAGCCGTACGTGCAGCGATGAGTTTATTACACCCCCGAGCGCTCAGTTGCTCCCGTTGACATCTGGGAGCATCACACTAACTTGTCGTGTAGAGGTGATCAATATACAGTATGTATGCTCCGGGCAGCGTAGATAAATGCTCTCGGCATATGGAGTTCAAGGTCGCCGCCTGGAATCAATGGCGATATGGTGATACCATGAATCATAATTGATTTTCGTCCTATGTAGAGGTGGGGGGAGGAGGTCACTAGTGTGGGAGGGGGAGGGGGTCTTTGGAGGGGTGAATTTTCCCGTTTTATTTTTTTATTTCTTCAGCCACTTGTAGAACTGCTGTTAGAGGTGATATATGGTTTTGATGGTTAATGGTTGTACAGAGAGAGAGAGAGAGAGAGAGAGAGAGAGAGAGAGAGAGAGAGAGAGAGAGAGAGCTTGAGCAATATTGAATGTACTTAAAATACTGTTGATGTATGGTTTGGCGTTTTAAAGCAACGTATACATACACACACAAATGCATGTATATATACATACATAATATCAAAAAACAGAAGTAGGCGACGGCCAGTGGGAAACATCAGCGCGAAGATGGACCATGGAAACGTACTAACTGCAGCATAATTCTTTATTTCCAACGTTTCGTAATAACTTTATTACATCAGGGAATCTGTTAAACAATGAATAAAATTACTCTAAAAATTGCTCTAAAAATCAATCAAATTCATAAAATACAGCACAGTTAGAATACAATATAAAAAAACAGAAAAAACAAAAAAGACATAAAAGCAAAATAAAAGACCGCCAACCAACCTTATACCAAGAAGGCAGAAGACAGAATGCATAAATAAAAGGTTAACTTTGAATATACTTAAAATACTGTTGGTGTATGGTTTGGCGTTTTAAAGCAACGTATACACACACACAAATGCTATATATATATATATATATATATATATATATATATATATATATATATATATATATATATATATATATATATATATATAAATATATATATATATATATATATATATATATATATATATATATATATATATATATATATATATATATATATATATATATATATATATATATATATATATATATATATATATATATATAATACACACACACATATATATATATATGCGGAGAGAGAGAGAGAGAGAGAGAGAGAGAGAGAGAGAGAGAGAGAGAGAGAGAGAGAGAGAGAGAGTATTTGTTTAGAATATTTACGACATTAGTACTAATATTATAGGCCGGTTCCAAAGGAACAAGCCTTAAAGCCACATTGACCCGACAAGTACACATCTTGTGTAGGCTACATATTCCTCCTTGTCTGTCAAGTTAGTGAGTACGATATAGGTCACTGACTTTGTGGTCTGGAAAAACTTTGTTAAGAAGCAATTTCATTTTATTCCTTGAGACACTCCTCTTATTAACATTTGAGGGTAATAATGCTCCAGAAGTAGTGCAATCTTCAACATTATTATCTCTCTCTCTCTCTCTCACACACACTTTTGCTTTAAATGCCAAAGCAAATATCATCTCATAAAATTACTTCATATGTCTAATAATGTCCAAACAGCCTCTCTCTCTCTCTCTCTCTCTCTCTCTCTCTCTCTCTCTCTCTCTCGTGATACGAAACTTTAAAAAAGCCGGGTTCTGAGGTAGGTATGAATTTCAAAGATGCTTTGTTGCGAAGTCAGATGAGACTTTGAATTATATGACTGGCTTTTGTATATTTATGATTAATGTGAACATATCTGGTTTTATCTGATTTTGAAAATAATAGGTAAGCTTACGAAATTCCTGACCGTGGAATTATGTGTATGTGGTTGACGTACAAACAAAAGTTAACCGATGATAACTGTAAATTTAACCAAAAATTTCTTTTGACTGTTTTTCGTGCCAGTGCGACTATATCTGTATTCAGAAGGTAAAGTATGTATATGGCTCTGAGGCCAGTGTCTCGCTTGTGTTTAAAGCCACGCCCTTTTTGGGGGTGACGATGTTATCTGAAAAGCAATTATATGTATTGACTCAGATGTTGACTGTTCGATAAGTAACAAGGATCATATGATATTTTTCTGCTGATGCCTTCGTTCTCTTTCTTTCAATCGGGGTTTATCTATTCTCGGCAGGACTTGCGATGGGAAAACAATAAAAAAAAAAATACCAGTGACCTTTTGTCGTTGTAGTGATAGATACGATTTGTCTTTTTCCACCTGATCACTCTTATATAGAATCGTGCTAAGATGGGATTTTTACAGCTCATTCGTATAACGAATTGGGACGCTGGGTGCAGAGAATATAAGGAATATCACGCATATTTCATTGGCCACTTTAAAACTGGACCTGAATTCCAAAAACACTCAGCCGTGTGAAGAAAGGAGTCTTAAGTGATTATGTTTGCTAGTGTTGCTAATTAAGTACGTTGACTAAATTTATGTGCATCTTTAATCTCTCATGTGTCTGTTGATTCGTGCAAAGCTCGTGGGCAGATGATTATTAATAAAACCCCGTGTACGTATAATTCCGTACCATTGGGAAGATGGTGCAACTCCCTGACACATAGGGCACATTCTTCGCTCGAGGAAGGAAACCACATTGCCAACCACAGGTCTGTCAACACCGTGACGTTTTCGTGGTAAAATGCGTCCGCGCTCAGGGAAATCGGACGGCAAACAGGCGCAAAAATACGTTAACAGAGCGACAGACAGACGGAAAAATAACTCAAGGAAAGCATCTCGTGATCATAAAGTCTTGGAAATGCGCGTTTTAGTGAATTAGCATAAAACGGAAAACTGAAAACCCTTGAATCGTGAAACTGCTCTCATTGTCAGTTCACTGAACTCTGTGGACTAACCCGTTTGTATGTAGATTTATCCCTTGTTTTATTTTGTCATTCGCTAGTATACCTTATTGTTTAGGATAATTGTGCGTCATTAAAAAGTAATGAAATCTAGGCAATTAATAAGAATTTATATATGATTTAAAATTACCTATTTCTTGGTATATAATAATAATAATAATAATAATAATAATAATAATAATAATAATAATAATAATAATACCCTTTATTTTAGTTCAGGACCATATACAGAGACAGACAAGGTATATACGATACTGTACGTCAAATATATATATATATATACCCATAATAATAATAATAATAATAATAATAATAATAATAATAATAATAATAATAATAATAATAATGAAAAGACATACAATTATTTTTCAGCTGGATTATTTATCTAATTATTATATCTAATTATTATTAGGAATTTAAATGAAGGCAAATAATGATAATTTAAGCATTATTTGAAATATCCCCATTTCATGGTAAATGTATATAATAATAAAATAATTTTTTTCCCAAGCATCGTTCATAACTTAGACATCGTGGGATTTTGTTTATATTTGTTGTAGTTTCGTTCTGTATATTTCATTTCATTCGGTGCATTGAACTTCAAGAGGACTTTAGGCTCCATTAAAACCCATCCCTGAGGGAGAGAATATATATTCATATATTTTCCTCCCTTTTTAGTGTTCTGGAAAAGAAAACTATTGTGGTGGCTTTATCTGTCCGTCCGCACTTTTTCTGTCCGCCCTCAGATCTTAAAAACTGAGGTTAGAGGGCTGCAAATTGGTATGTTGATCATCCACCCACCAATCATCAGAAGTACCAAATTGCAGCCCTCTAGCCTCAGTAGTTTTTATTTTATTTAAGGTTAAATTTAGGAATAATCGTGCGTCTGGCAACGCTATAGGACAGGCCACCACCGGGCCATGGCTGAAAGTTTCATGGTCCGCGGCTCATACAGCATCATACCGAGACCACCGAAAGATACTTCTGTTTTCGGTGGCCTTGATTATACACTGCACAGAAAACTCGATTGCGCCTAAGAACTGGGGCTCATTTTTTACTAGATTTTTGTTTTGGGTGATGAAAGACAATTCTTCCAAATTATACAGGTTTGTTTTTCTTTTGTTCTTTACGATTCTTTACACTTTCAATGGATGTTTTATCTTTCTCGTGGATAACATTTTTAGTTGCATGTTGCTGCGTGGCTGTCCCGCACCCACTTTAGAAGGTGATCGGTATAAGATTTAATACACACACACACACACATATATATATATATATATATATATATATATATATATATATATATATATATATATATATATATATATATATATATGTGTGTGTGTGTGTGTGTGTGTGTGTGTTTAGATTCAGCTCTCCTTCGGAGCCTAGAAGTAAATTGATTGATGAACGAAGGTTCTGCTATGACCATGAAACGACGCACTTGGACTTTTTTCTAATGACAATTACCGAGATATACTTAATCATCATACCATTCTCGTTGTCCACACCGTAAAGTCTATCGGTTACTCTTGGAGTGTACGTGCTAATATTTACATGAAGTTTTTCTTTCACTTGAGAACGAAATGGTGACGCGATGTTATTTTAATATACAGTTCGCCGACAAAAGTCTCGACTCGTCTTCCTGCTTGTGTGGGTTGATAATTGGGTCGGTAATTGAAACAAGCTTTCCCCTGGGCTCATAAAAAGTTTTCCTCGGGGGATGGAGGAGCCGTTGTCTCTCAAGGACAGAGGTCTCTCTCTCTCTCTCTCTCTCTCTCTCTCTCTCTCTCTCTCTCTCTCTCTCTCATGTAAAATATATGTGTATATCTTTATCAAATAAAATAGTAATTGTCTCTGGGGTCACAAATTCTGAATTACAGATAAGTTTTTCCTATAAGGAGTTCCCTTCTCATTTCGTTTCTAGATAAATCATTCCAAGTATTATTTTTTTCGAGGCAAGGAAGGCTAAGTTTTGATATTTGAATTTTCGAAGATTTTAGGTAAGGTCTTGGGAATTTTCCGATAAATAATACCGTTCTTGTTTTTATTCACAGCAAAAGCTACTTTTTGCCCTGTTTTTACTAAGAGAAAACTTGCCTGGCGTTTTCCTTTTCACGATTTCTTTGTCTTCTTTTTTTTTTCTTATGTTATGAAGATTTTTGGTACTTGGAAATAACGAAAATTTTGTGCAATTCTGTTCACAAAAAACGAAGTTTTAGGTCTTTTCGTTTTCAAACAAAGAAGTTCTTTGTCTCTTATTCTCACAAACAACGACCCTTACAGATGGAAGTATGTTTTGTAATAACAATAAAAAATTATAATTGATAATAATTTAATTAATAATATCCTTTACTTTAGCCCAGGGCCGTACATTGAGATAGACAAGATAGATACAGCAATTACCAAAATTTAGTTGGACGAGGTTCACAACTATAACAGTAAGCGGTTACACCAAAACAATTGCTAATAATAATAATAATAATAATAATAATAATAATAATAATAATAATAATAATAATAATAATAATTTTCTTTGAACTTTGTTCTTACACACAGGATTTCTTCGTTTTTCCTTCACAAATAATTCATTGTTGCCGGGTTTTTGTCCGAAAATAAATTAAGAAAATTTGTTCAACTCATTTTGGATTTCGTCTTGAACAAAGGGATTTCTCTGTTTGTCAGAAGAACGAGGAATACTTACTTGTTTTTTACCATCTTGAGAAAACTGTTTTCCTTCCTTTGAAAAGAGAGAATACTTTTAAAACCACGAAGCTCAGGGTATCGTTTTCCACTGGGTTTTATATTTTGTTAGCGTTCCTTTGCGAACAAAATATGACTGTTGATCTTTTTCCAAGGGTTTATATTGGTTTCTTTGTCTTTCTGTACGATTTGCAATATTTTGGTTAATGTTTTAGTCTATGCTTGTGTTTGTTTTCAGATTCTTTCTTTTACGTAGAATTTGTCATAATTTTATTTAATCGCTTGTAGTTTGTTTCGCCTTAATGATTTTAGCATTTACCAGCTTCATGATATATATATATATATATATATATATATATATATATATATATATATATATATATATATATATATATATATTAATAATCGCTTTAGAATTAACTGCTAATCCTTCCTATTGATTGTTTGTTTATCAGCATCACGTGGTATAAGCTCTTCAGATAATAAGCCTTCCTCATGGTAACTTTCTTGCTACCATAATTCTGCAAACATTTTGCGTGATCATGTTCGTCGTGGAATTATTATTATGCCTTTGTCATGATGCTTTCGTTATAAAAATATTTCGATAATCTTTTTCTTAATAATTTGCTTATTTAGAATCATGTGGCAGACCCTTAGCATGACCTAATTCATTATGCATCAGCTTGCTTTCCTTCTGCTCTCTGTCTCTGTCCTAATATGTTTAGATCATTTCTTTATGTCTTATCACTGTCATTATCATTTCCTTGAATTCTGTCACTAATCATTGCGTGCCGTCTGAGGCCATACATCATCTCACAGCAAAGCAGAAAGAAATTTCCGTTTTTCTGTTGCCGTGGACAGTTGTGTGTAATGCGCTCCTTGTTCGCGGGGACACGGCGTTGAACTTATACTAAACTAATTATAACTCTTGCTCTATACTTTTCGGATGTTTATTTTTCACCCTCAAAACTTTAATTGTCTCCTCCTTTCCCTTCGTAAGTGGATCGAGTAAAAAACTTCTCCTCCTGCCAAGGTGTGGTATGCGTGAGAGAGAGAGAGAGAGAGAGAGAGAGAGAGAGAGAGAGAGAGAGAGAGAGAGAAGATTGCTTTTCCATGGTTGTTATTTTGATTTAGGTTGAAATTATGAGAGATAGATAGAAAATTAGTTTCAGAGAAAGAGAATATAAGATACCTAAATTCTTTTTTTGCCCGTTCATTGCCTCAGAAACTCAAAGATCTCAGGAGAAAATCATTTTGTTACATGTACCACGACATTCGGAATATTACACGACTAATAGGTTTCTGGAGTTACTCTTGATTTGAGACTTCGGGTTTTTTCATCTACATTTCTGGCAATACTGATTTTATTGTAATCTCTCCTCGTTTCGTGGAAGTATTCACCAATTTATGACCGCACTCGATCACCCATTAAAAAAACCAGCGGTTCGAAAATAACAAATAGAACAGTTTTTTAAAGCTAAGGCTCGAAATATACAAATGTGTCTTCATTACTGTTTGCTTCTCCACTGGAACTGTATATCTTACTTTTGTTGCATATTTATCCACGTAAATCTTTCCCTTTGTCACTCGGATAGACAACTAGCTTCTCCTGTCCCATCGAAGCTCTGTGTCAGCGTTATCTGTTTTAAACCTCGTTGAAATTCTGAATATGAACGAATCGTCACTTTTTGTCAGTTTGCAATGAAAACTCTCAGTGAAACTTTGCCTGTAAAACGAAGGACGACTTTCTGAAGACGCTTCTTTTCCATTCGAATAAAAAAAAGGCCAGTGTGCGAATCAAGCCAGTCAGATTTTCCGGTAATTACGCTGAGCGTTGGACAGGTTATAGCTTTCAGATTTTCTCGTTTTATTCGCTCCATATGACGCACTGTCCTTGTGCATGTGAACTAGCCATCAGATGTTTCAATTGCTATATCTGAGAGCTCTTTTGCGGTAAATCGCACCTTGCTTTTAAGGTTGTGTCCTTGCCTCTTAATCATTAGATGTCAGTTATTCAGTTTACTAGCTTTTTGTTTAATGACACCAGTTGGATACTATTGGCTGAGTTTCGCTTTGATTTTCATTTGTCCTAAATTGTGCTTGTTCCTTTGTAGTTTACTGTTGCCGGCAATTCATTTGGTAAAGTTAAACAGGAATATTGAAGGAACTTAGATTCCTTATATTTAAAAGTTTTTGAGCCTTAGTTACCAACAGAATGGAAGGGCATTGACTTGATGTTAACCGACGGGAAAACTTGGAAGTTCCATTGAATTTGAGTGCGTGTCCTTCTTTAGGGTTGAGAGGAAGACGACCCTTTAAACCAGTTGAAAAAGAGAGACTCACTTTAAGCATGAAATTTGACAGTCTCGTCAAAATTAACTTTTTTTCTGTATAATTACATATATATCATGTCTCTTTTAGACTTGATAGAAAAAGTACATAAAGAATAGAAAAAGGGCATGAAGAATACATAGTGGTAAGTTCTCACGAGCAGAGAAGTCCAGATATTTTCACCACTAAGTATATTTGTAAAGATTCGATAAAAGTAAAGCCTTGATAATCAAAAAAAGGATATAAAAAGCTTTTGGATATTAAATTTTGCCTTATGAAATGATTATGAAGGTTTAAGGTTGTCGTATGAGTCTGAAAGTATTTAGTATAAAAAAAGCTGTGTAAATAACATCTTATTGAAATTCAGGGATGAAATTGAAATTTGGAAATAAGATTGACTATTATGGATATTAGGAGTGAAGAAAGGCCCCGCTGCTTATTTGTAAAATAAATGATAAAGAAAGAGTATTGTTTAATAAAATAGAGTAAAGAAGGATCCAAATAGAGATCTTAACTAAAGGAAATCTTCGAGAATGTTCAGGCGTCAAGAAACACCGTTATGAGAGCGGGAAAAAGAGACGGGAGATTTTGTTTTTATTTTGTGAACAATCAGGTAGCAATTAAAATATGCCGGAGTACAAAAATAGAAAAATTACAAGCATTCGGAGGCTGGAAAATCCCTGTGCGCAAAAAAAACAAGAATGGAGAAAAACTGGAACTTGAAAAATGTTAGGTGAGGTCGAGGAAGGTACATTCCTCCTCATACCAGACTCCTACTGTTTTTATTTCTTTTCCAAAGCAGGGCTATAGCTCAGCGCTCCCGTTCTAGATATAACGAAAACAAGGAAGACTTGTTACGCATTCACAACCATCAAAAGACGATACCGGGATATTTCAGGTCCGAATTATGAAGCCTTGCGTTCAACGGGGTAGTGATTAACGTAGGTTTTGAGCCCAACTGGTTTTTCTGTGCCTGAAGAAATGGCATTGTTTGCAAATGACAGATAAAGACGTTAGCCTTTTTGGCCGCTCGTCCGAGACTACACCACGTATTTGAAAAGACACGTTTTTATTACAGCGAACGTGCTCTCTGCTCTCTCTCTCTCTCTCTCTCTCTCTCTCTCTCTCTCTCTCTCTCTCTCTCTCTCTCTCTCTCTCTCTCTCTCTCTCTCTCTCTCTCTCTTCTCATGGATTGGTTCTTTTCTCCGGTAAACAAGGGTTTGTTCAATATATATATATATATATATATATATATATATATATATATATATATATATATATATATATATATATATACATATACCTATATACATATATGTATATATATACACATATATAATTATAAATATACACATATATACGCAGGTATGCACACCTACAATTAACCTAACCTGAGACACAAGAAAAATAGCATTACTAATTCTTTAATATTCCCGGAAAGCACGAGGAATTCATTGAGACCATCGCGTGCAAAAACGTACTTTTGGGGAGGAACAAGCAGGGAAGCAATAAAAGAGGCCATAATTTCGGAATCATTGTTTTTATTGGCGCCGAACAGTCCTAAACTAAGGTAATGTACAACGAATGTGGAAATAAGTCTGCGGACACATGGGACAGTAACGAGCCAGCAGTCAATTAGAAAAATAGAATTTTAGAATTCGTCACTGGGTATTTATTTTAGTTAATAACGGCATATATATATATATATATATATATATATATATATATATATATATATATGTATATATATATATATATATATATATATATATATATATATATCTATATATATATATATATCTATATCTATCTATCTATATATACATATATATATATATATATATATATATATATATATATATATATATATATATATATATATATATATATATATATATATATATTGTCACGGCACAGCCTTTGTGAGGATGGCTCTGAACTATGCCTTAGGAAATGACAACTGACAAAGGGAGGCCACGCTCCAGTGATCAGAAAGGGTTGTTAGTGAATATAACTCAAAATATCAACAAAGTAAGGGTTTAAGGTAAACTTAGATTGTCTAATTAACACATATATTTCACTAAAATATCAGAAGATGAAATACTTACAGGAGCTATCAATGGAGCTCCGTGGTATTATCCAAAATTACTGTACTAAAATGACAATCAATAAGCAAGAGTGCCACACAAATGCAAACAATATAACTGCCTTCTTAGGCTACCACACTTCATAAATATGGGATAGAATCCTTAGATAGTACATGGTGGGGTACTGCAAGCCAGACAAGGTTCACGCCGGGGATCCGGATATCTTGACTGGATATGGCACCTGCAAACGTTTGCAGGAAGATGGCACCATTGACCTACAGGTAATTTCACACAACAGGTACTTGCAACACGCATCTGCAAAGCAGGGAATGTTGTAACATAATAAGGAATTTCAAGTGACAATTAACTTGGAATACGTAAGCAAAATGACAAAACACTGATTCTTTGACACTGGTAATAATACTCACTGAAAGTTAACACTACAACTGTAGCAAAGGTAAGACTAACACTGGTATTCCAATACTGATAAATCAAACACCACAGTCAAAATCATAAGAATTTCTGAGGGAGAGTTCGAAGGGGTATGGATATGATAACAGGAAAACAGGTGGAAAATTCAGGTAAGAGGTAAAATGATGAGGCTGGACAGACAACTTCCAATCACATTACCTTAGTCTATGGACAAGACTTGAGTAGATCAGAGCCAGTTTCCCATAGCTGGAGCATCAATGGAAGCTGCGTCACATACAGTCCCCCACCATAGAGGAATCAGATGAAGGCGGAAAGGCGCTGCTGGAGTACAGAGTCATCAACACTCAAAGGGCAAGGTGGTTAGTGGACCACCTTCAGAGTGATAGCATTGGAGAGATGTCTAGTGGGGACTCAATCAGAGTCCTTATCCAACAGGATTCTCGACAGGTAGACTTGAGATGCACTAGCAAAGGATGTCCTGTCGCAGCCAGTATATATACCACATCGGCTGTCGATGGTTGGTGATGTTTTGACAGTTCCTTCTTAATGAGGTCATCTATTATCCTCTTCTCAGAGCATGCTGATAATCCCGGCAGGTACCTGGAAAGGTTGTTGAGAGCCGACCAGTAAGAGGTTTGAGGGATAGAAATACAACAGTGAGATGATTAGACGTGAGAGGCGAGGTTATGAAGGTGGAGACAAGTCAAGGAAGTGACCCCACAGGTAGCAGTTGCAGGTAGCAAGGAGGGGAGAATTTTCCCTTGGAGATTTCAGATAAATTGACTGGGGACTGGTTAACAATAAGTGGAGGGTGTGAAGTCTCAAAGGGATTGTCTTTAATGTGTGAGAAAGGGTGCCAACTCCCCCTCAGGTGGTGTGATAATCAAATTTGGCAAGATGCATTTTTGATTACTTGAGGAACTCTGCCCATTTGACGTCTGGGCAGCCATAAGGGATAATGGACGGGCAAGGGAAAACATCAGTTAAATTCACACAAACATTTTGTAGTTCTTTAACATCTAAATATGATTTGCATCTCAATGTTAGTATGGAAAAAGCATAAAACAAACGGTCAAAATGACGTTTGTAACAATATATACTGTATATATATATAACACATCGTGACAATATGTGTATATATATATTCTTTCTTTCTTTCTTTTTCTTTTAACGTGCTTTTATTCCCATTTTTGAATTCAAAAATTTACCTACAGCCAGATGCCTTCTTTTAACAAGGACTTTTGATTTGGCTTTGGGGTAGACCTGTGGTCTCAATCGGCTGCCCTAATCTGAAATCGCTTAGACCCCGATCAAAATAAGTGTGTTTCATGTATCATACCAGACCCAACGCCCTTTCTTCCCAGCAGCGAACAAAACAGGTTTATCACTTTGCCTTATGGGTTAATCCTGGCAGCGTTAGTCAATCAATGAAAGATGTTTTTTATGTTTTTAATATAAAAATGTTGTAGTTCTTTGTTTTAATTAGTATACATGTTTATATATAAATACAAAATTTAATTAATTCTTGAATAAATTATAAACATATAAATATAAAAACTATATATATCATAAATAAATTAAGCATATATATTGTAAGATTTGATCTTAATAAATGAAAATTAAATCAAGTATAATATTAAATTATCAAGATATATATATATATATATGTATATATATATAAAATAAAAATATAGATAAACATATATATATATAAGATATTTATAAATATATATATATAAAAATATATATATATATATATATATATAATATATATATATATATATTTGTAAATATATGCAGCTGCTCTAGATTCACAAAACACATACAATTTTCATAAATTCAGAACTCAAAAAAAGCTAAGACTAATACCAGTGACCACACTAACACTTTACGTTGATAATTACTCTCTTGAAGAAAGAGAGAGAAAAAGAGAGGGAACCAGGTATGAACAGTCTCTGAAATCAGAATGAGCAAATTTTTGGGACTCCAGTAGCACATGATTCACTCAAATGACGTCATTAAGGCATTTTGGGAACGAGATACAAGAGAAAGTTCTAGAAGAAGGAAGCAAAACGTTTTGAACTGCAATCTTACAAAACATGACATAATCGATCAAGACATGTGCTCTTACTCTTAAAAGAGCATACGTGATTCGAACAAAAAAAATCATATGGGACGTGATCAGTACAATACATGATCAGAGCGATGTATGTAACATTGTGAAATCATTCATCTTCTTCTCGCATGGGACAAAGCTTTCACAGAAATCTTAACACGATTTGATTGCTATTCCTGACCTGTCAACACATGAATCAAAACAAAGTGCTCTCTTATCTTAACTGATGACAGCTGAAGTGAAACAAGCCCTTTGCTGAACACATACACATATTGCTAATATAATATGTTACTGTTAAAAATGTATTATTAACTCTAAATTATGCTGTTAACTTATCTAAATCACTAACTTTTTTGAGATCTGACATTACATACGATATTTCAACAACTATTACTATTACACATAACACATGATAAATAGAAGAGTAAATATATCAAAACCGTGGAAAGGCACATATTACAAGGCAACATCATGAAATTCCTCCCCAGAAGATTAGTTAATCCAGGGTTTGAATCCAATGATTCGGAATAGGATAAATAATCTGCAATTACATTGTTCTTTTCAAAAATGTTCTCTATCTCTACACAGTATGGTTACAAAATCAGTCAGGGGAGCCACTGCAGCTGAAATTTGGACAGAATCGGTGATATATTCAGCCATGTCCAAAAATCTTTGTAGCTCTTTCCTTGTATTGGAGGGGGTGGGGGGGTTGGGGGTGTGTGCTAGCCTTGTGGATACCTTCTGCATTAGCAAGAAGGCCATTTCCAACTTCAAATCCCAGATATTGAACAGTTGCCTTTCCAAACTCACTTTTTTGTAAGTTGATTGTTAGTCCTGCTTCATGTAGTTTCTTGAACATTTTCCTTAAAATCTTTAGATGTTCTTCCCATGTATTAGAATAAATCACGATGTCATTAAAGTATACACCACCCCTTCTATGGATCCTAGTAGTTGATCCATCACTCGCTGGAATATTGCAGGTGCATTCATCAGACCAAATGGCAAAACAGTATATTGATACAGTCCAAAAGGGTGTGGTGACAGCATCTTGGCATTCTCATCTGAGGGAATTTGGTGATACCGTTTCAACAAATTTATCTTGGAAACAGACTTGGCTTGCCCAATATTATCAAGTAACTGATCTATGAGAGGAAAGGGATAATTGTCAGCCACACTGATGGAATTCAATCTCTTATAATCAGTGCGGCATCTCGTGGCCGTCTGGTTTCTTCACTAACACACAAGGAGAACAATAATGACTTGAACTGGGTTCTGCTAATCCATGCTGCAACAAATAGTCAACTTCTTTCTTCAAAACATCTCGATGAAAAGGTGATAAGCGATATACTCTCAGTTTAAAGGTTTTCCATCTTCTCTGATATTTATCTCATGCTTTTTGTCGAATCAGTACTCTTAAGTACATCTGCAAAAATTTCAGAGCTTTAGATCCACCTCACTTAATTCACCACTGTGCTCAACACTCAGATGTTTTAATTTATCCTCCAAATTTTCCAATATTGAAGAATTGTTCATCTTGCTTTCAGCTCCCAGTTCATAGCCATCATCGTCCTCTGTAAATGGAGTTGTCTGTGTTATTGACACTGTTTCAGTTTTAGCCTCTGAGAAGTAAGGTTTCAAAACATTCACATGTCTTCCTCTGTCGTCTCCTTCCTGGTGTTTCAGTCACATGAGTTCGATCACTTAACTTCTCTATCATCTTATAAGGACCTTGAAACTTATTGGTAAGGAGAAATCTTTTCACTGGTAAGAACACTAGAACTTCCTGTCCTACACTAAAACTTCTTAGCTTAGTCTTAGCATCATGTCTCCTTTTCATTTTCTCTTGACTTATAGTTTTCAAGAGAATTTCTAATTTCTCTTAACCTTTTCCCTCAAGTTCTTCACATATTCTCCTTGGATTTCCTCTTGATTTCTTCCCAATTCTCAGCAAGAATCTTCATTGGACCTCTCACGAACTAAGTCCAAAAATAATTTTTGTTTTGGTGAGCATCCCATACTTTTCTTGATAAGCATTCCCTAGCTACAAACAATATCAAGGGTAAACCAGCATCTATTCTCTTCCTGACTCCTTAAGAATACTTTGTTAACTTACTTTTCAATGTCTGGTGGAACCTTTTCAAAACTTCTTGAGTCTCTGGATGATAATCTGTTGATAACTACTGTGTCACTCTATTAAGTTCACACATCTGAACAATTTTGAAATAAAAGTTCGTTCCTCTATCACTGCACAATTTCTGGTATTCCAAACTTGGAGAAAAACTCACTAATTTCTCCTTAATTACCTTTGCCACTTATACTTCTTACAGGAATTGCCTCAGGATACCTTGTCCTGGATATTAATGTTAACAGATGTTCATTTCCTTTCTTGGTTTTGAAGCAGCCCAACCACATCTATAATAATCCCCACCTTGCTAAAGAGTTCTCCTCACAACTTCTGTGGGTTGTAGGGGAACTTTCTGAATGATTTCATTCGGTTTTCAAACTATCTGACATTGTCTGCTAAACCTGCTAACGTCCTTGTGAAGTCAGGCCAGAAAAAAATACTTCATAATCTTCTCAACAGTCTTCCTGATTCCCATATGTCCAGACTCGTGTTCTACTGTACCACTTGCTTCCTCAATGGATATGGAATCAAGAATTTGATGATATTCCCCATTCAGTATTTCCTGAGTATATCTGCAAGTTCTGTGCTTCTCATTAACTTAATCCTTCTGTTAGATAATAACAGGCAGGTTTGTTGCATCTCTTCTTGATGCAATATGAAAACTCAAATCATGCTTGATGTATCCTCCTGCAGTTCCATTGGCTTCTCTCTGGTCCACTTGACCAACTGAGGCTGGAGCTCTCAATATCTACTAACTCTGCTACTATAGTTTCACTACTATCTTTAGAGATGCATTGACTGCTCTGAGGTCTCTTGAACAACAGGATCCTGTATTCTTGGGTGATCTCTTTAAATTACCTAATACTAGAGGAAACTTCACTTTCCTGGAACAGCTCTTCTAAGCTCAAAGATCCTTCACTTGATCCTTCTTGTGCAGGTAAATCCTTAGTTTCTTCACTTGCAGATGTAGCTCTCTTATTGCTCTGGTAGTTATACAACTTGGAAACAGGTGGGGTTTTCTTCTCTAGGACAAAAAGAACAATAATTTACCTACTTCATTACACAGTAAAAACATTACACACACTTCAACAGCTAGTGAATCCTTTGAAAAATCTTGTTCCTGTCGCAATCCTACGACAGGTGCAAAGCGGCATATGGGAGTTTTCTTCTCCTCCTATGCCATTCAAGTAACTGAATCTCCAGTGAGATTCTTTTCCAGCTAATGGGTGAGCACGAACTACACACTGATTTTCCCATATCGCTAATACCTTGACTGGTACCTGCACACTCCCTCCTTGAGTTATCAGCGTACCTTCATAGATATATGGCTTAAAAGCCTCCAAACTGCTCAGCCACTCACTGCTTGAGGTTACATTTTCACTGGTTGCTATAAATTCTTCTTGTTTAGTCTCAGTCTTCCCAACTGTCTCAGCCTTCCCCACACTGCTCTTCATAGTTTGCTTCACCTGGTTTACCTTTAACACTTGACCAACTGGCTTGTGTTGTGTCACGATAACTCAATCCCTCGACTGTAGTGTCCTACTCTTCCACAGTTGAAACAGACAACATTAGTCTTTCTTATGCGTGTCTTAGGAAACTGGATGATGAAGTTTGGCATTCAATTGCTGAGGGGTGTGCCTGGCCTTGTACAGCATGGCCACTAGGAAAGTTGTGTCAATGTTCCTGAAATTTGGATGAGACCTAAAACCTTTGTGTGATGGTTCTGGTACTTAGACATTATAATTCCTTTTGCTACAAATTATGTTAAAATCTTCCGCTCAGTGTAGCAGCTTTGTCAAGTTTTCTTAACCTCTCTCTCTCTTGAATAGGCTCATATGTGTTCAGAATTATCTTAAGATGTTGCTCTAAGTTTACTAACTCCTCAGAGTTCATCATAGATTTAACTTTATGACCTCCAACCATCATTGAAACATCTTACTTTGTGAGGCACAATCCAAGAAAGTGTCTTGTCACCCTCTCTCAAAGATCTGAATCTTTCATTTGTAGTATTCAGGGGGTCATCTGAGTAAACTTGTAGCACATTGTGTTTGAGTGCCTTGTGCTCTTTTACACCGACTAGCTGATAGGCTAAATAGAGCATTTCTTCCTTTTCCAATAGAAACACTCTGTACCAAGACTGACCATTTATCTTCTGGCCATCCATACCTGACCACTTTTCAAAGTGATCAAAAACTCATCTGGAGCTGCTTCTGTAAAAGTTGGAATTAACTTCACATTCTTGTACGTCAAATGCAGGTCTGAATTACCTTGGGTGGGTTAAACGGTGTTACAGTAAATAGTTGACTTTTATTAACTCCGTCCCCTTTCATGTCTTGATCTTTCTCTTTCTTCTTCTGCTTGTTTTCTCTTCTTCTCTCTTTTATTTCTCTTTTCTCTCTGCCTTCTCTTTTCTCTTTCTACCTACATTTTACTTTCAGCCTGCATCTTCAACTTAAACTTTCTTTTGTTCTCTCGTCTAAGCCCTGCTTCTGCATCACTTGCTATACTTTCTTTGCTCTTGCTTATCTGCAATTTCTACCTCAGCTGCATTCAACATTCTTGTGCCTCTCCCTATCTTCATCTATTTTACCATAATCCATCAATGCTTGGATTGCAATACCATCTGGTTGTGCCTTAATCATACCACTAGACACGTGCCCCACATGCCACTGGTAGTGGTCTGTGCCTTAGTCAGGTTAGTTGGGTATCGCCCAGATGGGAGGAGCTGCTAGAAATTACTGAACATTGAACAGAGCCATTTCTCTAAGTTACTCAACTAAATAATTCTGTACAATTCAAAAATAATTATGTGGTCACTCTCCTGTCAAATATATCCTGACACCACTAATTATAAACACTAAACGAAGTGATATTGTTTTGTTCACGGGTCTGGGCACCAGAGTCTATTAATCATGATGCGTTCCAAGTACCTGGTTATTTTACACAAATAATCACAAAATTCAAATTTACCTCACTTCAACCAGATACCTGAACTCTCATAACAATAAAAATTATGACTGGTAGTCTAAAGGTAATGTTGATCCTTAAAAGCTCATTAATCATGTGAAACTGGATTTATCAAAATAAATTGTGAAGTATCAACAATTAAGCAAAAAAATATCTTTAGAATAAAGGGCATCCCCACTCCCATCATTCGTTAACTTTATTTTTTTCTGGTCTTAATTCACTTCAGAAAAACTAATGAACAAAACAATGCTTATCACTTGTATGCATGCAATTAATCATTCACTGGTGGTCAATAAATGAAACAGTTTTTAAAATTTTAAACATTTAAATTTATAATTTTAAATTTAAATTTATAATTAAATTCACAATCTGAAAAATTTACTATTACTTGAAAACAACGAAAAATTTAATTAATTCTTGAGTTAAATTATTAAACAAACTAAATCACAAAAACTTTAATTTATCAAGAAATTAAATTAATCAAGCAAAATTTAAACGATCAAGAATTACTCAAGATTTGAAAAGAAAATCTTAATAAATGAAAATTAAATCAGGTATGCAATGTTAAATTATGAAGAAATATTTAAAATGCTAAGTAAATAAATGTTAAGTCACAAATATATAAAATCTGTGAAAAATCAAAGAAGTGCAAACACAATAACACAATACAAAAGTTATCAATAGATTTCATGAGCAAAATTATCTTAACTGTATATATCATAGTATATGCAAATTTACATTACCTTACACAAGCTTATGAAGACATACAGTAAAATCACTTGCAGCTGTCTAGATTACAAAACACACTTTTTGTCTATTCCTTGAATATACAATTTTTCATGAAATTATATCTCTAAGCCCAGATAACTTTTGGTATTACTAACACTTGCCAGTTCTGTAGTACTCTCTCTTTGAAGAGAGAGAGAGAGAGAGAGTTACCAGTGGGACGTCTCTGGTAAAGTGAAATTTTGAGGGATTCGGTGGCGTGACGCCAGATGACGTCATTAAGGCATTTTAGAACAAAATACAGAAAGTTCTGAAGAGGAAGCGACGGTTTGAACTGCAATCTTCTCTGGCGTGATATGATCTAATCAGACGCAATCACCTCTTAAAAAGGCATGCGTGATTTGAACAAAAAAAAAAAAAAAATCATATGGGACGCGATCAGAACAGTACGCCAGTCAGAGCAATGTATGTAACATTGCGAATCATTCCGTCTTCTCGTATGGGACAAGCTTTTAGAAATCTTAACATAAATTGATTGCTATTCCCTATCTCTCAACATGTGAATCAAAACAAAATGCTCTCTTATCTTAACTGATGACAACTGAAGTGAAACAAGCCCTTAAGCTGAGCAGCACACATGTTGCTAATATGCTACATTACTATTAAATATTATTAATTCCTAGCTATGCTGTTGATTATCAAATCTGCTCTTTTGAGATCTGTTCATTGACATTTCCAACAAATTATTACTTTTTACATAACACATGATAAATACAAAGAGTAAATATATGAAAACTATGGAAAGACATATACATATTCAAAGCAACATCACAAAAAAAATTATTGTGTATATATATATATATATATATATATATATATATATATATATATATATATATATATATATATATATATATATATATATATATATATATATATTTATAAATATTCTACTGTTCGCCCTCTCTGCATTATTTAGTAAGAATACCCTTCTACCAAAGATGGGACAGCGTCTCTGCCGAAGCTAAGCAGGCAGAGGTAGGCTGTGTTTTCGAAAAATAACCGCTTTTAGTAGCTGAGAGGTTGGCATTAATGGGCCTAACCCACAGGGAGGGTTTTACCAAGTCACCTCTAGTGAAGGTGGTCTTAAGGTTCCTTTTCCTCTGTCCTATGCATTTTGTGATGTCTCTGTCAATTTTTCAGAATGCCAGGGGCTATGGACGAACGTATGGACAAACAGCTTTGCCCTACTCTGACCTGACTGACGCCAGGAGAGAGAGATCGACTTTGAGACTAAGAGCATGCATCATGCTTAGGCTAACCTTTATCCTTTCCTATCTGTTGTTTTACTCAGTGAATCGACAAGAAATGTTATTCGAGAACCCAGATCGGCAGTTGCAGTGCTCAAGCAACTTATGTAACTTTAAGTCTGAAAATTGACAGTTTTTTTTTGTCGATTTGCTAGTACTCTTCCACTGTACTTAAACCTTTCCATTGTTTCCCCTTCAGTCACCATTTATGAGAGAACCTGGTATTCTCATATTTCTTTTATGAAGTCTAGTGTATGAATAATTAATATTGCTTAGTGAAATTGCATCAGCTATTCCCGTGCAGTAAGTAGGACTTAGGGAAAGTCAAGTGAAAGTAAATTTCAGGCAAGCCGTGGATGCCAGCCCATTGTTTGGAAGAAAAATAACCTTCCCAATACTAAACCCGCGTACGATATCCACTAGAATACAAACCTTTGTAGGATGTTGACTAAAAGTTCACGTAATTTCCTCGTTATCACCGCACATTCTTTCTTTGTTTGAACTAAATGGGAAGTAAAGGGGTCTGATGAAATTCATTTGTTACAAAATAATCCATTATTCCATACATAGTTCCTGACTGGCGACCTAATCCAATTAAGTAATTATCTGTCTTTTGAGGGTAACTTCAGCTCCAATTGACAGTTTGTGTGTGCCTTTGGTGAAGCAGGGCTACATAAAATGCAGTAATCAATTAAAAACTCATCCGCAGAAGCCTGGACACGTAAATAATATATATATCTATGTATATATATATATATATATATATATATATATATATATATATATATATATATATATATATATATATATAAAACAAATAACAAGTATGGATTCGGAGGCTTAAATGGAGGAAACATAGTCAATCATATGGTTGCAGGAATGAGAAAAGCGTTAATAGAAGTAATTTCTGTCTGTCTGTCTGTACAGTATGTCTGTCTCTGTTTATATATATATATATATATATATATATATATATATATATATATATATATATATATATATATATATATATATATATATATATATATATATATATATATGTATTTATGTATATGTATATATATGTGAATATATACGTATAAATACATAAGAGCCTCGATGGCTTGGTTGGTAGATGGCAACCACAGACTTCATGAGAAGCCTGTGGCGAGGGTTCAATCCCCGCAGGCCGACCAGTCAGAGGCGGAAACTTTGCTATCCGTGTAGACATCCCGGGATTACGTATGTAATCAACGGTTAGGTTTGCTGAAAGCAAATGGATGTTACAGACTAATACACACATAAACAAAGCCACTCCAACATCTTCTAAAAACATAACAGACGCCTCAAACGTCTCGAACTGTCGGACTACCCGCCCAGTTCTCCTCGTGCTGCTGGGAGAAAGGGGCTGGGGTTTCGGTAATACATGTACACGTTCGGTACCGGTTCGGGGTCTAAGCGATGTCAGGCAGGGCAGCCGATCGAGGTTACGGCCTACCCCACCGCCAGATCAAAGTCCTTCAAAGAAGGCACCGTGCTTACCCCATATAAAAAATGGGAATAAAAGCACGTTAAAAAACGAAGAAGATTTATTTATAAATACATATATATGTATATATATATACATACATATTGTATATATATATATATATATATATATATATATATATATATATATATATATATATATATATATGAACAAGTTATAGCCACGTGGCTGTAATTTGTTTGTATAATCACGTTTTACTTTTTTCATGGTTTAAAATTAAACATATATAAGTTACACACATTACACACACGCACACACACACATATATATATATGTATGTATATATATATATATATATATATATATATATATATATATATATATATATATATTTATATTTATAAATGGATGTCTGTATGTGTGTGTTTGTGTGTATGTTCCAGCATAACTCTGAAACGCATTGAGCATTTTCAGTCAAACTTGGTATACATATGACTTACTATCTGGAGAAGAATACTATGGGGGTAAGACATCACTTGCACCTAAGGGCACCAAAGGGGGTAGGGTGGGAAGGTCTTCCATGAAACGGGGCTAGTTCTGCCAGTAGACTTAGTAACCAAATAAACTTTACACGTTTATCATACTTCATTTCGGTATACATATGACTTGCTATCTGGAAAAGAATACTGTGGGGGTAAGACATCACTGCCACCAAAGGTGGTGGGGGTGGGAAGGGGGTGACATGTGAAATTAACCAAAAACAACAGACATTAGTGTCTAATCCTTAGTTTTCGAGATCGCTGAGGTGAATAGTGACACTCCCGATGCCCTTTAAGTCCAATTCAGTCCCAATAGGGAGGGTGAGTTGAGAAGGGGTGAAATATAAAATGTCAAAAATGTTAGGCAATATAATTGAAGCAGCTATCTTAAGAGGAAAGAGAGAGGGTGAAACAGTTTTTATCTCACGGATGCCACTCATTCTGACGGATTTCCCTTTTAACTTTAAGAGATTGCAATTTCCAGTGAGTCTTGCATTCTCGATCACCCAAGAATTTATTTATTCTTGCTCCTGATGGTGACACTAAAAATGTTGTTTAATCAAGTTTTATGTTAAAGTAGTATTCTAGTGAATTTTTGAAAAATTTAACTTTATAATTTGATACTGTATTTATATTTTTAAAAACCTATAAACAGAAATTCTTTGATATTACTCTATAGATAGATCTGATTCCTTATCGTGTCTAATTGAAGGTTGGGATAAATAAATATCCGGGTGTGTTCTACGTTTTGCGTGTGTTCTATACTTTGGATGTATTCTAAGGTGTGGGTGTGTTCTACGCTTTGAGTTTTTACTGTGCAATGCTGGGTACGTCAGCTAGTATACATATAAAATCTTCTGGACACTTTTTACGTGATACTTATGTAATTGTAACAACCGCAACGCCTTAACTTCTCGAATTCTTCACACTTTTGCGATACGCTTTTCAGTACAAAGCCTTAGATCCATATGCAAGACTATGAGTAATTCTGATGCCCGTAACAGAATTCGAACTCACCCAGGGCATCAGAATGGCATCATGTTGCCTACCTGACCACGAGAAGGACCTCGTGGTCAGGTCGACAACGTGACGTCCTGCCAGAATTACACCAGAATTACTTCATAGTTTTGCATAGGGATCTAAGGCTTTGTGATCACAAGCGTATCCAAAAAGTGTGAAGAATTCGAGAAATTATATATATATATATATATATATATATATATATATATATATATATATATATATATATATATATATATATATATATATATATATATATATATATATATATGTATGTGTGTGTGTGTGTGTATACTTAGTATAAGGGTGATTCATGCATGATTCAGCAGGTAAATTAAGAATATATATGTACATATAATTATATATATATACATATATATAAATATATATATATATATACATATCTATATATATATGTATATGTACATGTATATATAACAGGATTTATGCAATGATTATTGCCTGGTAAATTAAGAATGCATATATATATATATATATATTATATATATATATATATATATATATATATATATATATATATATATATATATATATATATATATATATATATATATATATATATATATATATATATATATATATATATATATATATATATGAATGTCTTTTCCTGTAATACTACAGTGTAATATGAAAATAAGAAGGCCCATAAAACTCTATTTAAACGTTGAAACCATATATTTCGGGCACTTGTTTCTGTGCCCTGTTCACTGGTAGAATATGGACAGGTGGAAGAAGTTACAATGGTATATATACAAAAACATGAAGGTGTGGCCTTAGGCCTCCGATGTTAAGGAGGTGGCGTTTCTTAAGAAGGAGGAGATTGACCAAATTCCCTAGTGGTTTTGGCCTCATTAGCTCCCGTTTTGGCGATGGATCTGGCGGTCGCGTTTCTTGGAGTCATCTTCCTCAAAGGTCCGAGGATTAAGGTGTCAACACATAAAGATGGGATTCCTTTACGCCCCATAATATATCTAGCAGGGCTCTTTCATGTACAAATTATCAAAATGGCTCGCAGACTTGTTATCACCCTTTCTAGGAACCTTCTCATCCTCCCACGTCAAACATGCAGAAGATTTCATAAAAATTTAATAGTTTAAACATCCCCTCAAACAACATCAAACTGCTCAGTCTAGACGTCGATTCATTATTTACTAAAGTCCCGATTGCCGACGTGTTGTTTTTCTTAGAGGAAGTTACAACCATATGAAGACCATTTTCCTCTTGGCATAGATAAAACTTTAAAACTTATCAACCTCTGTGTAACTAACAACGTGTTTTCTTTCAATGGTAATTTTACAAACAAAAATTTGGCTGTAGCATGGAAGTCCCCTATCACCCCCTTCTAGCAAACTTGTACATGGAATATTTCGAAACAGAACTTTTGTCGTCTATCAAACCCCATAATATGATCTGGCTTAGATACGTAGATGATATCTTTACTTTCTGGGACAATAGCTGGGGGACTTTAAGGAATTTTTAATAGGCTAAATTCGCTAGTTCCGACCATAAAATTTAAAACAGAATGGGAAAAGGACGGAAAACTCCCGTTCCTAGATGTACTGATCATAAGAAAACAGAACAGGTATGCATTTACAGTATATAGAAAACCCACCTTCGCTGTCTCCTACATTCATTTCTTAAGCTACCACGACGTCTCCGTAAAAATCATGGTAGGGTGCAACCTATTCCTCAGAGGACTTAGGATATGTTCAAATGAGTACCTGGATCAAGAATTTAACACGATCCGCCAACACCTAACGCAACTGCTCTATCCACCACACATTATCGAGAGGGCTATTAATAAAGCAAATAAAATATACTACAGAGGTCCCACTCACAACAGACAAATAGATTTCAACAACAAAATAAAGCTTCCATACGATGAAAACATCAAAAGGCCACCGAGCAACTCAGTTCTAATAATCCTTTCATTTTCCATTATCCCAAATCCATCGGGAGTTCGCTCGTTAACGTATACTTAAATAACAAAAGGAAGAAGCCGGAGTTTACAAGATACCGTGTAGTAATTGTCGGACATTTATGTAGGCGAGACAGGTAGATCGCTCTCGCAAAGAATAACAGAGCACAAAGATCAGTACGTTACGCCCGGAGAGTTCGGGAATTTTCCTACATATTAGAAATACAGGGCATGTCATTAACTGGAGTGGGGCGGAGTTGGTTTTCAAGAGTAGCTGTCTGTACAAAAGAAAGATGCTGGAATCTGCTATCATCAATCAAACCAACAATATGAACCTGTCAGGAGGACATTGGAAATCGGACGCCATTGACACCTTAATCCTCGGACCCCTTTTTGAGGAAGATGACCCAAGAAACGCGACCGCCAGATCCATCGCCAAACGGGAGCTAATGAGGCCAAAAACCACTAGGGAATTTGGTCAATCTCCTCCTTCTTAAGAAACGCCACCCCCCTTAACATCGGAGGCCTAAGGCCACACCTTCATGTTTTTGTATATATACCATTGTAACTTTCCACCTGTCCATATTCTACCAGTGAACAGGGCACAGAAACAAGTGCCTGAAATATATGGTTTCAACGTTTAAATAGTGTTTTATGGGCCTTCTTATTTTCATATATATATATATATATACATATACATGTGTACATATATATACATATACATATGTGTACATATATATACACATATGTACACATGTATATACATACATATATAGATATATATATATATATATATATATATATATATATATATATATATATATATATATATATATATATATATATATATATATATATATATATAATCAAAGAAAGCTACAAACGTCCTTTAATATCAATTCACTCTACCTCGGAAGTAATATATTTTCATATATGTTACCGAAGGGGGATTTTTAGTTGATAATAAGTCCACCGTCCATTGGGATCGAACCAGCGACGGACGAGGAATCAGGACTACAGTGACACACTAACCAAATCGGCCACAAAGAGAGGTATAAGTGATACCATCTCCATCAACCCATCCGTCGAACTCAGGTGTTTTGCGTTTGGAGGCGATATCCACCACCTCTGCCATGTTGACCGTGTAGTGCGTTTGTCATGCGTAGCCATATTATGACTATTTATCACATCACCGTGATTCATATACAATCAGAAAGCTACAAACGTCCTTTAATATCCAATTCACTCTACCTTGGAAGTAATATATTTTCATATATATTTACCGAAGGAATTTTAGTTGATAATAAGTCCACCGTCCCGTGGGGATCGAACCAGCGACGGACGAGAATCAGGACTACAATGACACACTAACCAGTCGGCCAAAGAGAGGTATAAGTGAATACCATCTCCATCAACCCACCCGTCGAACTCAGGTGTTTTCGCGTTTGGAGCGATATCCACCCACCTCTGCCATGTTGACCGTGTAGTGCGTTTGTCGCGCGTAGCCATATTATGACTATTTATCACATCACCGTGATTCATATACAATCAGAAAGCTACAAACGTCCTTTAATATCCAATTCACTCTACCTTGAAGTAATATATTTTCATATATGTTACGAAGGGGAATTTTAGTTGATAATAAGTCCACCGTCCCGTGAGGATCGAACCAGCGACGGACGAGGAATCAGGACTACAGTGACACACTAACCAGTCGGCCACAAGAGAGGTATAAGTGAATACCATCTCCCATCAACCCACCCGTCGAACTCAGGTGTTTGCGTTTGGAGACGATATCCACCCACCTCTGCCATGTTGACCCGTGTAGTGCTTTTGTCGACGAGCCATATTATGACTATTTATCACATCACCGTGATTCATATACAATCAGAAAGCTACAAACGTCCTTTAATATCAATTCACTCTACCTCGGTAAGTAATATTTTTCTTATATATGTTGCGAAGGAATTTTAGTTGATAATAAGTCCACCGTCCGTGGGATCGAACCAGCGACGGACGAGGAATCAGGACTACAGTGACACACTAACCAGTCGGCCACAAGAGAGGTATAAATGAATACCATCTCCCATCAACCCCACCCGTCGAACTCAGGTGTTTTGCGTTTGGAGCGATATCCACCCACCTCTGCCATGTTGACCGTGTAGTGCGTTTGTCGCATGCGTAGCCATATTATGACTATTTATCACATCACCGTGATTCATATACAATCAGAAAGCTACAAACGTCCTTTAATATCCAATTCACTCTACCTCGGAAGTAATATATTTTCATATATGTTGCAAGGAATTTTAGTTGATAATAAGTCCACCGTCCGTGGGATCGGAACCAGCGACGGACGAGTCAGGACTGAGTGACACACTAACCAGTCGGCCACAAGAGAGGTATAAGTGAATACCATCTCCCTGAGTTCGACGGGTGGGTTGATGGGAGATGGTATTCACTTATACCTCTCTTGTGGCCGACTGGTTAGTGTGTCACTGTAGTCCTGATTCTCGTCCGTCGCTGGTCTGATCCCACGGGACGGTGGACTTATTATCAACTAAAATTCTTCGGTAACATATATATGAAAATATATTACTCCGAGGTAGAGTGAATTGATATTAAAGGACGTTTGTAGCTTTCTTTTTTTATATGAATCACGGTGATGGATAAATAGTCATAATATGGCTACATGCGACAAACGACTACACGGTCAACATGGCAGAGGTGGGTGGATATCGCTCCAAACGCAAAACACCTGAGTTCGGACGGGTGGGTTGATGGGATGGTATTCACTTATACCTCTTTGTGGCCGACTGGTTAGTGTGTCACCGCAGTCCTGATTCGCCTGTCGCTGGTTCGATCCCCACGGGACGGTGGACTTATTATCAACTAAAATTCCTTCGCAACATATATGAAAAAATATATTACTTCCGAGGTAGAGTGAAATGGATATTAAAGGATTTGTAGCTTTGATTGTATATGAATCACGGTGATGTGATAAATAGTCATACATGGCTACGTGCAACAAACGCACTACACGGTCAACATGGCAGAGGT
>NC_089782.1:53406787-53421787 GCF_040412425.1 Macrobrachium rosenbergii | reverse complement strand
TTTTTCGATTAGGCTTCAGACATCCATTGCCGCTCTAACGTTGTTCGGATTTTTGAGTCTGGCGACACGCTTCTCTCTCTCTCTCTCTCTCTCTCTCTCTCTCTCTCTCTCTCTCGAGCGAGTCGTCGATTCAGAAGTGAAGTCTGTCGACTGACTCAGTTTTGAGTCGATTAGAATTTTTTCCTTAATATTCCTCTGAAATTATGTAAGATAGACTTCAGTCTGTTCTTGCCAGGGATACTGTGCTCTCTGTAGTCGGGTTTCCTTTGTGGGATTAAGATAGCGTCTTCCTGTATCTCTCTCTGCTTCACTTGTGGTCTCCGTTCGCACGAAAACTGAACGAATTTTCCCCGTTTTAAAGGAAGCTTTTGTTCTCTTTCTCCCTCTCTCTCTCTCTCTCTCTCTCTCTCTCTCTCTCTCTCTCTCTCTCTCCAATCCAATACTCGCAGTCATTTTTGGCGGCGTATGACTGACTTATTGAATTTTTTTGCATTGAGCTTTGCATTGAATTTATCTGGCTATCTCTCTCTCTCTCTCTCTCTCTCTCTGTTTTCATGGTATGGAAGTCTTCAGATATCATTAAATAATTATTTCTCTGAAGTCCAAATTTTTATTGCATCTCGTTTTGTATCAAAGTTATATTAAAATTTCTCTCTGTCATGTCTGTCTGTCTGTCTGTCTCATCACTCTTCTTCCTCCCTTTCGCTGCCGTATTACGACTCGTTTTATTTTTATTGCATTAACCTTTGCATTAATATCCCGTTCACATTTCCGTCTCCCATCTCCAAGCAGTACGCTGATGCATACCAATCACGTCTCCCAATAGGTTCTCTCTTTCTCGACACCTGATTAGGCCTATAGGATTCCATACTTTACAGCTTTGTCCTTGTTTCTCTCTCTCTCTCTCTCTCTCTCTCTCTCTCTCTCTCTCTCTCTCTCTCTCTCTCTCTCTACCGACCGACCGAAGGCGAAGGTTGGGGCTGGCCGTTCCCCTATTTCTTCCATCTTGATCAGTAAACATTGTCTCTTTTTTTTTTTTTCTTCTCTCCCTCCCAATCTCCTTAGCTTTTTACACCCTCCCCCTCCCTCCCCTTCTCCATCGTTTACTCCCTCGCATAACTCGATCAGCGGATGCTGGTTTATTTTTCTTTACTTTTCCTTTATTAGTGTTTCTCGTTCTCAGGTAATGGTCTTTTTGTTTATGTCTGTCTTGGGCGGTGAGTCTTATCTTGCATGCAAAGATATCTACAAATTTCTGCGTATGTGATCTTGACATACATACATATACACACACATATATATGTATGTATGTATGTATGTATGTATGTATGTATGTATGTATGTATGAATGCATACTGTTGGCAAAAAACTGTTGATCTCTACGGTATTCTTAGCTCGAATGTATTGCCGAATGTCTTGGTATGTAAGGTACTTTCTCGATACTTAACTAGTACTGATATTTTATTGTCCCTGATTACATATTTATTATTTCAGTTGTGCAAGTTGTTCGTTTATTTTTTAATAGATGGGGCCGTACGTTCTTCGGACAGGCTGAACCTTGAGCCTCTTAGTGGAAAAGGAGCTTTCGTTCACTCAACTTGTAACACCAGTTCGTGGTTCAGGCGGAGATGAACAACGCTGTTTTCGCTTTTCGATTGATGCATCGAATTCAAAATTCTTCCTGCGTTGCACCGCTTTGTCTTTTGAGTTTTGGTTGTGCCTTATATCTTAATGATCATGGGTCACTCTCAGAGCTCTGGTAAGTCCCATGATCAGTCGTACTAAATGCTGATATATTTTTCCCCGTTAAATGGGTTGTTGTGTTAGTTGCATGTTTTGTACCCCTAAAGCTTTCAGCTTTAAAGTATTTGTTGTGTGGGCCATATCTAATCTTTGAGATGCCGAAATGGATTTGATTTTGGACAGATTTGAATCCGAAAGAGCTGTGATATCTAAATACCCGGATGCCCATGAGGCGGGTCAATCAAAGTTTAACGTTTAGTTCTGAGTCTCATTTGGTTATCTGCCCTTGTGTTTATCGTTGCAACTGCATTACTATACAGTGATGAAAGGGAAACAACAGGGCAAATTGATTAGACAGGGGAGCCATTTAAACTTAAAAGTTCAGATTTGGACAGCCTCACATCATCATCATTATCAGGAAATGAAACTGTTTTCAAAGGATCATAGAAACCTTGACGAAAAAGAGGCAGTAGATTTCACCTGAAGCATTGTGGAAAGAATCATTATTGATCGGGTTAGGTTTCAGATCTGTTCACAGAGGAGAACAGGCCATGCTATTACTTGTTTAAAGAGATCCGTCAGAACTCAGTGACCAGAAAATTCGGTAGTTTTGTGGCTTTGCTTGTCTTACCATTCCTCTTGACAGGTTGGGCTGAACTGTTGAATTGAAAAGGATTCTATGTATAATCGGTTCTTATAACAAGAAATTTCTTCTTTGATGCTGAGAGAATATTTTCTTGCTCCTCAGCCATGTTCTGTCTCCCATTGTGTGGTTTGGTTTTGCACTCAAACTCATTCGCAATGATACACTGATGCTCATGCACTTGGTTCTCAAATTTGCCCGACGCCGAACGAGACAGGTTCGATATCTGTTTATACTAGCGTTTTTAACCTTTCTTTGCTGTGACTTACAGCAAGAACTGCTTTTTGTACTACTATCCATGCAGTATAACTATCAGTAATAATGCAGACACTGGCTGTGTGGCTGTGTTCCGTTATTTCCTATTGGCACTACTAAATAACTAAATACATGATCATGAGTGTAACTTGTTCAATAAAATTACATATTTCTATTTATGGAGAATATTGTAAAATGAAAAGATACGTTTTACACGGAATTGTATCAAACAGGGAACAATAAAGAATATTTTTAAAAAGTTGACATTTGTTTGTTCGTAAGGAGCTGAATGCAATCTGGAACACAAGAGGGCAAGGCTACACGCACATCTGGCGCAGCGTTGAGCCTCTTTCCATCCTCCGCTTTTGACCGAGTCCATGTCGATGATGAGTAACGAGTGCAAATAAGATTGTCGCTCTCACTTGCTCATTTTTGTGGATTTTTTCTTTTTGTCTCCAACGATTTAACTTTTTTTGCTTTATTTTTGAAACAACCTTGGTGTATACAGTGTTACACCGAGCATGAAAACATTCTTTCCTCAGTTAAATGTGTTAGACAGATTCCCATGACAGCACATACTAAGTGACAGATACACATACGTTTTAGTGATTAAGAGACATGCAAAGTTCGTTTCAGCAGCTGCGCTTTGTGGTGAAATGATCTGACTGGGAAATCGGTTATGTCTTTGAGACTTCCGTTGAGATCTCAGCCTCTTTAAGAAGTGTTGTCAATGCTGAATATTACAATGTATGTTGAGTGATCTCTTATATGCAATTCATTTTCGGGGCTTGATACAATCGCGCAGGGATTTTAGGGCATTTCGTAATTCCTATTACTGTTATAGAACGAGCTTACACGGCTTTCAATTGGAAAGAAAGCGCCCATGCACTGTCTGGAAGCTCATCCGTTAGATTTTCATTTGGAGATGCGCATGACTGGTGCTCATCACTTCAAACGAACCGCCACAAGGAAAAAGATTACCTTGATTTTTGTCTTTTGTGTGTTCGTGAATATAAGAGATAAGGCTGAAGTTGCTGAGGTAAATTTAATGTCCACGTTAACGAAAGCTTGCGTATTTCTTCGATAGCCTCTCTCTGTCTGTCTGTCTGTCTGTCTGCCTGCCTGTCTGTCTGTCTGTCTGTCTGTCTGTCTGTCTGTCTGTCTCTCTCTCTCTCTCTCTCTCTCTCTCTCTCTCTCTCTCTATATATATATATATATATATATATATATATATATATATATATATATATATATATATATATAAAATGTCTATGTATATGTATAATTTCTATGCGTTTGCGTGAAAATAAATTTTTTATTACTTGTCATTATGTTCACGATGTACCACCGAAGATCCACATTAGACAGATAATAGAACAAGTTATTACTTCGGGGACTCGACTCGCATCTCTTCTGACCATAAAGCAATTCTGAAACTGGCAACAGACCTTATCTGTCTGGGGCAAGAGGCTATAGGGTGTAATGAATTACAAAAGAACGTTGGGTAAGAATAAGGAGAGGCACAGAATACAGTCCATTTAGTTATGAAACTATGTTTCAGTACAGAATGATTTCCGAAATGGTATTTTAGCTGACTCGAATCAGCCTCATTTATTGGGGCGATTTGGGTCTTGTATGACGAGGAAGACTCCCCGCCAGATAGACGCGTAATTTATGTATAATAAATTACACTTGATTCCTTAATATCCGAAGTATTGTAATTAAACTGACAAAGTGATGGATTGACAAATAATGGCGGTATGACTAAGTACTGGGTAAATACGGGATTAGCATGTTTTTCTGCCCTGCCACCGTAACACTGATTTTGAGCGATAATGATGAATCCGTAAATAATGCGATGTGGCGTTTTTTCTCCCCTCTCCTCCTGAACGCGACTCGGCGTGGAATCAGGCGCGTGAAGAAATTTCCCTAAAGTTCGCAATAATTTCCCTAGTTCAAGGCAGTTGAGCATAAAGCCGAGTTATGGGGGATTAATGGGAGGGCGGCCATTGTTTCGTATGAGTTCGTCGGTTATCCTGGTTATTTTGCTTACGCAGTTATTCCATTCGCTTTCTGTTTGATGTATATTATGATATTTTAATTTATTAACAATTCATATGAATGTTATTTTTTGAAGGAAAGACACCTGTTATCGAACGCTTATTTTATAGAGACAAATACATCAAATCGTATTCCAAGAACAATAAGAGGGTTCATGGGTTGTTAACAGATACGTGACCAAAGTATTGCATCAAGCAATGGAGAAAAAGAGAGGCCTCATGAGCAGACAGTTTCGGTTTTACTTGATAGTTGGATCATTTCGGCGTCTGTGCTTCTAGAAGCTGCTGTCGGTAAGTGCGCAGGTTTAGAGAAGATCCCGTTGGCGTTTATGCACTCTGTTCGGTCCCAAGCTAGGATGAAAGAGCAGGGTTCACGGAAAAGGTTTGTAATGAAGCAGGAAAAGTTAATTGCAGCACGTCCAACGAGTCTGAAGGTTTCGTTATTGTAGCCGGGCAAACTACCGTTAAGAAATCAGGCCTGCTATTGACAGGTAGGTTGTCATATATAGGGCAATAAAGACGCCTTCAGACTCGTTGGATGCAGTTATCAGTCATTTTTCATAGGCTGCGAGAATGGCGCACAGACTCTCGTATGAAGATGTATGTAAAAGATCTCATTCTTGAAGATATTTCGCCTGCCTCTTCCAGATCATTTTTATCAAGGGCAGAGAGTACCTGTGAGGGATGACACGAAGGTCAGGATTGTGAGCCTAATACAGACGGGAAAATGATGTACTGAATAAACAGGATGGTTACATTTTCAAAGAAGAATAACGCGGTGCAGTGGAGGACTTACTTAAGGGTCTCTGAAGCCTCTTTTCGGACCCTAGTTGCAACCGCTTCCATTCCTTTTACTGTACCTCCTTTCATATTCTTTGTCTTCCATATTACTTTCCGCCCTTCCCTAACAATTGTTTCAAAGTGCAACTGCGAGGTTTTCCTCTTGTTACACCTTTCAAACCTTTTTACTCCCAATTTCCCTTTCAGTACTGAATAACCTCATAGGTCTCAGCGCTTGTCCTTTGTCCTAAATTATAGATTCCATTCCATTCCTATGTCTCGCCGCTTGACTACTTATAGCAAAAGTCTCTCTGTCTGTCTGTTCGGCCTTAAGAAATTTATTTGATCAGGAACTTGTGTGATAATGGTTGGAGTTCAGTGATATTTAACACATAGCTTGTGTACAAGTAACATAGATGCGCTATGTGATGGTTTGGCAGTTACTGGTTTTGGAAAATCCTAGATTTAATTTTTTAGATTAGGACTGCAATTACCGGATAGGGAGTGAAATAAATAAAAAAATACCCATATCAGGATACTCTAAATGATAAGGAGACACTAGTTAGGCCTAAAAGAAAGAAACCTTGAAGTAGAGGCGATTTGATTGACACTTTCCGGGAGAAGTCGTCTCGGTGGGATGAAATTCTATGGACTTTCATCACCAGATTTGGTTTATCTCGCGTCTCCCTCCTAATCCCTCCTGTTTTTTTGTCTCCCTCACCCCCTCCCTCCTTTATGGTAGGTGCTCAGGGCCAAAGTAAGTTTAAGGGAGCCATGGGAATCCCTCAGATGCATCTAATGGCCTCAGATCCTCCCCATATATCAGGAAGAGGCTACGGGATTCCAATGTTTGGCCTAACTACTACTATTACCACTCTGCCTCTGTAATTAATGGCAAGGTGGTCTTGCCATGCTTAGGAAAACACTGTTGTTTATGTGTGCCTCCTTTTGGTCGTACGGGATGCGTATGCACGTGCGTATGTGTATACAGTATGTATATATATATATATATAAATATATATATATATATATATATATATATATATATATATATATATATATATATATATATATATACGTATGTGTGTATTTGTTTATGTTTGTGCCTGTGTAGGAATTATCTAAACCGATTTTATCCTTAAAGGAGCAATACCTTTTTTGGAAGAAAATTCTAATTGCTAATACTTTATGAAATAAATGCGCATAATTTAGAGAGAGAGAGAGAGAGAGAGAGAGAGAGAGAGAGAGAGAGAGAGAGAGAGAGAGAGAGAGAGAGAGCGAGCATAAATCCACGGAGGAATGAATCTCCTCAACATACATCATATCGGTCCCCAAGAAAAAGTTAAGCGCACATGACATCCCGGGCGGAAGCTATGCATTATGTTATTGAATTATACCTTGCGTCCCTCTCACCTTTTTCCAATCCTGGTATTTTTTCCCTTTATTTTATCCCCCCCCCCACCGCCCATCTCCCAATTCTTTCCCTCCCCTGACACGGTCCGGATAGGATTGGGTGGAAAAAGTGGTGGGGATGAATGGGGAGGAGTTGTGAGAAATGTTGACGTGGAGATTTTCGTACTCAGGAATTTATTTATGATTTACAGTCCGCCTTTGATTTTGTTCTCTCTCTCTCTCTCTCTCTCTCTCTCTCTCTCTCTCTGTGGGTTCGATTATACTGCTGCTGCTGATGCTGGATTGGGTGGTGCACACACACACACACACACACACACACGTTTCTTTTTTGTGGATGAGCGGAGAGTGTGTATCAATAAACACACACACACATGTATAGATATACACGTATATATATGTATATATATATATATATATATATATATATATATATATATATATATATATATATATATATATATATACACATACATACACAGACATTAAGCTACGAATGTCGGAAATATCACCGAATGGGAATTATATTTGCTAAATTTATTCGTTGCCTGGGGGACTCGAACGCCCGATAGTACGTATCAACGGTTCCCAGTCGACGTCACCAACCATTCTGCTCTCTTGACAGCAGAATGGCCAGTGACACTGACTGGAATTCGTTGATACGTGCTGTCGGGCGTTCGAGTCCCCAGGCAACGAATCATTTATCATTTACAATTCCTCTACTGTGAGATCCCAAAGTAAAGCGAATTGGATGTTAAAAGACATTTGTAGCTTAATGTTTGTGTATATAAAATGTCACGGTGATGTGATAAAATTTATATATATATATATATATATATATTAAATATATATATAATAATATAATTGATAAATTATATATTTTAAAAATGACAGTTGGCTAATTGAAGAAAACTTGAACGAAACGGTCCAAATGAGGGTTTTATCCCTTTCTTGTATATTTCTATAAGATGGTTTTAAAAAAAAAATATACAATTTATCAATTATATTATTGTGGCTTTTTAATCATTATTTTTCCCTCACAATATAGTGATGCTCCACAGGGCAGCTCCAGAAAAAAATCAGTAACAAGGTCACTGCCGCAATTATACTTTTCTGGATAATGGACGAACCCTTTGTACAGTAATACATATTATTAGCCGCTATATATATATAAAAATGAGAATGCTGGTAATTGCAAAAACCAACTATCCAAATGAGGGAGGAGAACTCTTCCCATCCTTTCCGATGCCCCTGTTACTCTGTCAGTCGAACCCTTCCTACGCCTTCCTCTCTTCTTTCATCATAACAGAATCATCTAAAAAAATCATTAACAAGGTCACTTACAGAATTATACTTTTCTGGATAATGGACAACCCTATGTACAGTAATACATATATTAGCCGCTTATATATAAAATATAATGCTATATATTTATATATATCTCTTCCCATCCTTATATATATGCCCCTATTATATATCATATATTGATATAAATTCCCTTACTTCCCTAATATGCAGACAGTTTATCCCAAAAAATTATACATTTTTCTCTAACTCCATTCAGCATCCGAACTTCACTTCCATAAAGCTCATCAGAATTGCTCCTTCTTCCTGGTTTTGTTTACTTGCTCATATTTACTCAAATACTTTCAGGCTTTTACCAGTTTTGCAGTTTCTGTCCACTATCCTAAATCAGTACTGTAACATCTGCAAAGATGAAACATTTTATATATATATATATATATATATATATATATATATATATATATATATATATATATATATTATATGTGTGTGTATTTGTGTATGTGTATGTTTGCATGTACCAGGTATTTCGAAATTAGAGGCCCCCCTCCACAGAACAAATGGAAAGTTATGAGGTTTTCTGCTATAGCCTATCTCCAAGTACATTATTTCAAGTTTCTATTAAGCTATTTTTCCTTTTACATTTCTTGTATTTTCAGACTGAGTGACGGAGTTAGATACAGCCATGGCCAAAGACTCGGAGGAAGTCAGATGGACTGACCGAATCCGGGATATAACCTTCAGAGATGCCAGGGATGCTGGCGCATCCTTCATTTCATGTTCCTGGATAGCTAAATACATTAAAAGAGATGAATCCTTTGTTAAAAGAAACTGGAACAAAAATCCATATGACTGTCATTGCGAAAAGAGTGAGAATCTTGGAAGGCCTGAAGTCCTTTCTCAGGAGTCAAAAAACATAGCTGAGGCAGTGGGTAGACCAAGAAAGTCTTTACCTAAATTGGTGCTTGAACTAGAAATAAAAAGGGAAAAGAAGAGAAGTTATAGTGCTGTATATTGTGAGTTGAAAAAATCTGGTATCAAGCCATTTCATGTTATCAGCAAGCCCGACATCACTTAGCAACCCCAACATCACTTAGCAACAGAGAGAAGACCATGCATGGTTTTGTGGTTCATTTCTTAAAGATTGGGATGAAGCTGACTTTCTTCATGTTGCTGCATCAGATGAATTCTTCATTGACACAGTCAGGAAGCCAAATCATAAAAATGACATCATTTGGGCTGCAAAGTTGGATGACATCAGTGATGACGTGTGCTATCGCCAAGTTGTGAAATTTCCTGAATGTTTGGGAATTTTTCTCTGTTTCACAGCCAAACGGTTAATGTGGATCATCAAAGAAAAGGACAGTCATGGAATGGCAAATACTTCAGAGAAACTGTGCTTACTGGTGGAGTATTTCCTTTCCTCAAAGATCCTGAAAATGTGCTATCTGTTGAAGAAGTCACATTTTTGCATGATAAGGCACCATGTTTCAAGGCTCTTCAGACACAGGAGCTGGTTCGAAACAGTGGTATCAATTTCTTTTCATCAAGTGAATTTCCAGGTAGCTCCCTAACCTTAATGTGTGTGAAAACATTGGTAGTATCTTAAAGGATCGTGTTGAAGTGCACACAGTGAACTATGATGGTATACCAAACCTTGATGACCTGCGAAGAGAGGTGACTGAAGTGCCCAGGGAAATGGAGTTTGAGTCTCAGCTTTTTTGTGATTTGCTGAAATCATACCCGTCAAGAATGCAGGCTGTGGTACAGGCAGATGGAGGCCACACAAAATATTAAATACTCAGAGAGAAACTTAAATAAATGCCTGTTCTGAATTACTTTTGTTTTTGTCCATATCAATTTTAGTTTATGCTGTAGATTGTGGGGGGGGGGGGAGGGCTCTAATTTCGTAACACCCTGTATATATGTATATATTATGCCTGTGTAGCGTCAAATAATTGAATATGTTCAATACATGAAACATAGAGAGGTAAAGCCACGCCAGAGAGGAATTAAGGAAACGTCCAGACGCAATAGATCCACTTACTTCCGAGGTGAGAAACCAGAGCTACTAATAATATATATGGCAGTTTGATGATTCTAATAACCACAACAAAAGGGGAGGACGAGGGGCTTCCTAAGGAGCACTTGGAGAGCGGAGGTCACCACTTCAGAAGGATGCTGCCGCCACTGCACAACGTTATTACTCCGGTGTGTGTGTGTGTGTGTGTGTGTGTTTGTTTGTTTGTTTGTGCGAGAATGTTATAAAGAAATGGAGAGAGCTGGGGAACTAGAAAGAGAAAGCTTGGAGAAAGTGAGGTAAAACTGTTCTGTATCTTTTTCCAAGAATCTTTTGCTAAGTTTTGGAGAGTTAAATGAATCATGTTTAATCAGGGTAAATATGTAACTTTTTCTAAAACGTTAAATCCTCTCTCTCTCTCTCTCTCTCTCTCTCTCTCTCTCTCTCTCTCTCTCTCTCTTATTAGATTTTGGTATATGTGAGGCCTGTTGTTTGCCAGTTCCACCGGACTTTGATTACAGATGCTGTCTTTGTACCAGGTAGAAATTATAAGGTCACTTTAAGAATTCAGCTGTGGAGAATAACGTACTCTCTCTTTTATTTATCCCCTTGATTTTAAATGTATATTTAGAGTTTATATGTTTATGCTTATCACGACAGTAGTTATAATATGAAAAGGACATTTTTATTTGCAACTGCCTTAATAATAATAATAATAATAATAATAATAATAATAATAATAATAATAATAATAATAATAATTATGTCATTTCTATTAAAAAGATAACTTTAATAAAGATAATAACAATAAAAAGAATGTAATGTTAATATTATCGCTTCTGTTATAACAGCAATCTCCAGATTGAGTAACATTTCCCAGTAAGGTTTGAATGAGAAAATAATCTATTTCTGGCAGCGTAAAGATAGATGGAAATCCGGTTGTGAAAGTCATAGAAAAGCTTTCATTTGGATAAATGATTAGAGAGAGAGAGAGAGAGAGAGAGAGAGAGAGAGAGAGAGAGATGAACTTGAATCAATTGCTAAGTAAGAATGGTTTTGAGTGAGTAAATCTTGTTCCGCAATTTTTCCCTTGTTCTATAGCTACCCAAAGAATTACGAATGTAGAATCGAAGTTGTGGAACTTGAGTGATAAGGGAATTAATAACGAAGCAACTGAAAATGAAATTTGTTTTGTAAAACCCAGAGCGTGATCCATGAAGAGAAACGGTCGTTTAAGTGTCACCGCGCACTAAATTGATATCAAGGTTTCATACAGATGCCAATGTGTCTCCTCTTCAATGGTGCCATGCTCAGTTGGGGGAAATAGTATAAATGGTTCATTTATTGCCCAAATTGCACCCAATGGTTTTTAATGCAAAATGTTCACAATTGTCTTTCAGAGTAAGATCTGTCGATCAAAAAAAAAAAAAAAAAAAAAAACAAATAGAAAGTAGAGAGACATTATTTTCTGAAGGTTCCCATCTGCGAGATGGAGAGACTACTGTACAGCTCTGCTTATCCTTCGTTCCCCTGTGAAAAATGACGAAGAGGCAACTCGTGCGATCGGGCCGTGCAAAATGACAAAGTGGCAATTCTTATGACCCGTGTCTGAGGGCGACAAAAAGAACCTTAATTAATCTTCCTAAGGGGAAGACGTAGCGGTGCATTATTTGAGGTTTCCTACACCTCCTTTCGACATTTTTAACCCCGCGTGAATTATGCCAAAGAGAAGCGGGGAATGGGAGGGATGGAGGTTGGGATATAGGGAAGAGAGAAAGCGGGGTAGGGTTTATCTGAGGACTTAAATGTATTGATCAACTGAATAGTGGTAATGTTTCCTAACAAACTTTTGGGCAAGCGAATAAATTTACTGAAGTATAGACGTGTTTAATTATGAGACTGAGATGAAGAATAATGCTGGTATTGTTTCTCCTGATTCAGTATTTTAGAGGAGTCCTTAAAATTCATGACGCTGCAAACAGCAAAATTACTTAATGGAACGAAATAATTTGCCTCTCTTAGCATTGTTCCACTAAAAAAAAAACTTTAGGTTATCCAAGACATCAATTAAAGATGAATTCTTTTTACATGTTTCTCTAGATAATCCTTCGGAACCATTAGGTGATATCATGGTTTTGAGTTTTTCATAGTACTTATGTATCATACGCTTCCTTTTCTTGCGTGATGTATGCGTGTTTTTGTGATAATAATAATAATAATAATAATAATAATAATAATAATAATAAAATAATTTATCTCAGCTCAGGGCCATACAGAAATAGACAAGGCATACGCAGTACAATACACAAAATTCAGTTACATAATAAACGGTTACATCCAAAACATTACTACTACTACTACTACTACTACTACTACTACTACTATAATAATAATAATAATAATAATAATAATAATAATAATAATAATAATAATAATGATAATATACAATTATTTTTAGTTAGAGGCTATCACATTAACCATTGTTTCTCTTTAGTAAGTAACTGGTTGAATGGATTTTTTTTAAGAGTTTCGTGGACTTAAAACAGATTTCGTCATTTCTTATCAATACCTAACTATCTTTAATGTGAGGCGAAGGAGTAAGTCATCCCGATACAGAATTTGCAATCTTTATTTACACGGCACTAGAAATTGATTATGGTTAATATTTAAAATGAAGTGGAATAGCTTTAAGATGTAATAGCTGTGGTTTTGTCCGATGGTTGCTAGTAAATTCGAACGTCAAAGATGAAAGCCCCTTACAATGATACTGTAATCATCTTCTTTGTTTCTTTCTTGTGATTTTAGTGTTTATGAGAGTTGGTCGATAGCTGATTAGGGCATTGCTTTACTTAAGGTTATTGAGTATGGGATAGTTACTTGTCTTTCTGTCTGAGGAAATGGATTCCCTATTAAATGAATTTTGTACAGTTTACTTTATTCTCTGCATGTGATTACAAAGCGGTAATCCGAGGTGGTGTTTATTTTAGAGTTATAAACATTGAATAGATTTCTAATGCGGTTTGGTGAACTATCCATGAGATCTTTGCAATTTTGTGGGTAATCTGGCCTCATTAAAAGCCATCAGTAATGGTCTTTTTATTATGATGTACTAGGAATAACAGAGTTTAGAAAGATAGTGCCCCTCCTTGTATGAAATTCAGGTTGTTATGAGCAATATATATGCTCAAAAGAAAGAAAAACGTAAAAAGCATCGTTTTTACATTTTTCATTATATATTCTTATTTCTGTAGAGCATAAAAATGAGACTAATTTTTATGGAGGAGTCGTTGTATGGTGTTACCAAATAATTCCACCACGGTCGCCCGCCCCCCTCTCAAAAAAACAGTAATAGTATGGAGAGAGGTATTGCCATTGTTATTTCAAAGTTAGTTGTTTTTCGGTCAAATTTTTCCTTATTTATGACGACAGTTTGCTGTTTTTGGTCTTTTTATTCAATTAAGGTGGAGTTCCAAAATCATTGTGAACTTGGGTAATCATTTCGTGAGGTTCCGTACATTAGTACTAAAACAACCACGCGCACACACGCATGCGTACACGCCCACCTATTCGTCCACATACACAAGTGTATATATAATTATATATATATAATTATACTATATATATATATGTGTGTGTATTTTAATCTCTGAGATAATAAGACAAACTTATTATACCGAAGATCTTTTTACGTGGAGCGCAATGTTTACCATCTCAACTTTCAAAAACTCCTCATAAGTTGCCGCCTAAACTTCCCCTGTACAGGACACTAAGTCCCATGTAAAAAGTGCAAGTCATAATGCCCCAACGTGATCCTGATCCAGCATTGGTGTAGTTCGAAAACGCCTTATTATTAATTAAATAAGTCAACTAGACATTTTACAAGCTTAGTTTTACTGAAAGAAGTGGCCCCGCAAAGATCTGACAGCCGAGTTTGAATCAACGAACTTGAAAATGATCTCGACCGCTTTGTGCCAAATGAGGAAATACGGGAATTTGGAATATGTCATTTTCATGGCCTTGGCCAAGACCATAATGGCGACAGATTACAAGAGAATGTAAAATTGATGGCTGTTGCAGAGGGGAAAAGTTTGACGTCTACGTTAAGCAACAGGTTAATGGACTGATGAATAGGAATTTTATGTGGTGCTGGCGATCGAATTTAACGATGCTAAATAGTTTAAAATCATTACTAGTGGTTAACTTTATAGGAGAGATTGGATATCTCATGCAGCTTTGTGCCAACCTGTGGGAATGGTAAAAGGCATAATCAGATTTAAAACTGAATGACTGAATATGAATAAAAAAAATGAAAATTGATTTAAAGAATGTAGTTTAAAAGGCTGAAAACGTATAAGAATGTGAAGGGATTAAAAAGTATTTATAAGAAATGCAAAGGACATATCGAAAATTAGAAGTAATTGCATTAGAACTTTAGATTGCTAGAAAAATAACTGCATAAATCATGGACGAATCTGTAAGAAATTACAAAATTAAAAGAAATTATAGGGTGAGAAAAGAACTCGCATACACACACACACACACACACACACACACACACATATATATATATATATATATATATATATATATATATATATATATATATATATATATATATATATGAGCAGATCATGGTAAAGAGACAAACCTTTTGCTTTTGATAAGGTTGACATGTTGGCATCTCAACATCCCTCCCCTCCCCACCCCAGATCGACAGCCTTAAATATAAAATAAAAAGAAGTGAATGACTCTGCCAAATCTAACAGGAAAAATATTTTACTCTT
>NC_089782.1:53374287-53404287 GCF_040412425.1 Macrobrachium rosenbergii | reverse complement strand
ATCTGCAATATTTTGTCACTACCTTTTAGGTCTGTTTACTGAATATAGACTTTTAACAATGACTTATATCAACACTGTCTAAGATTTTAATTACCTCGAGTAACCACAATTCATTTCCACATGCAAGACAAAGTCTTGCAATCCCTCCCTCCTTGCACAGCAAATTCAGCCCATAAACAATCTCCTCCATTTCACAACTTCTACAGAGCTTTCGCTGCCTTGATTCTCCCGCTTAACGGCTACCTAGGAGAGTCACATGGTGTCATTCTTCAAGTGTCTGCGCTGACTCCTTTGTCGATCTTACTGGCTCTCGTGGCTTATTTCTGATAACTTTCTCCTGGTATGCAAGACACTGTAAATCGCACTGTTTTGGAAAGAGTCAACTCTAGACTGATTTGTCATAAAATTTGTTCTTCGAGAAAAGAGCAACTCGTGAATCATCTGGTAGAGTTTGGTCAAATTGCGTCCACAAGTTCTAGAGATATGAAAACACACAGATATCCCATTGCTGGCTACTTATCTGAGCGGTTTTGTGTGCTCGTCTGTTTTGTTATTTTCTGTTAAGTAATTTGATAAATCTCTCAGTCACAGGCAAGTATACTTCATTCCATTTTGTATTTCAAAGATGACATCACATTCGACACTGCGATGGCGATTTGCTGCTCTTCTGTGCTTCACCTCCTCCCCGCCAGCTCCCCTCTCTCTCCTTTCTCCTTGTCTTATTATTCGCCTTCCATATCCTCTTCCTGCGCCGCCTCTCTCTCTCTCTCTCTCTCTCTCTCTCTCTCTCTCTCTCTCTCTCTCTCTCTCTCTCTCCGTTAGGCCTACCCACAGAAACGACTAAGCCTGGTTGCATGTGGCCTTGATGGCTTATACGAAGTTGTTTTCTTTTGTTTGTATACGTCTGTTGTTTGGGTGTTTGTTTTTTTGTATCTCCTTCTCAGGACTCCTTTTTTTTTTTTTTTTGTTCCTCAGATATATTTGTATCTGTTGCTTAAACGTCAGATTTTTTTATTCTATTGATAGCTTAATTGCGGTTAATAATCTCGGTATTTTTGTCTCTACCAGGGTTTCAGTATTTTCTTGTATTCATATCTTCTTCACATTATCAATATTTTTGCATTTATTTTTCAATTAAAATGCATTAGGTTGTAGTATGAAAGCTTAACGCAACAGATTTTTTTTTGTGGTTAAACTGAAACTACGTTTCATAAACCAAGCTCTTTTTACTCAGATTAGTTTCGATTTTATTCTTGATGCCCACCATTCCCATTTGTTATTTCACTACATTACTCTATTACTTTTCTTAATGTATTTTGTAACATACGTTCTGCTCATTGGTCGTCAATATTTTGAAAGATGTTCATGGATTAATTCAATTTATATATACGTTAGACTACTGTTTTTAGAATACATATGCTAGATTTAAATGCCTGGACTTTTTATAAGTTTAATGTATGGGGATATGCATACTTATATGCTTATTTAAGCAAATTAGAGTTGTAAACCTTTTGTAGGTAATTGAAATTATATTAAACTACCGTATTTGGGCCAGTTTAGAATTGAAATAACTACCGTAGAATATTTATGCAATAACCAATTACTTGAAACGAAATACACGATTAGGGATGCTGGTGTCTAGCATCAAACTGGGGTTTCATGAATTTGGAGCGTCTTCTGATAATTATACGATTATATGTTGATAAACAGACACAAAATAGATGTTTATTTCCATTCACACACACACACACACACACACACACACACACATATATATATATATATATATATATATTGTGTGTGTTTTGTTTGCATGCACACACACACATACATACACACATGTATATATATATATATATATATATATATATATATATATATATATATATATATATATATTTTGTCATTTGACTAACTAACATTTAATTGTATATTTATATATATATATATATATATATATATATATATATATATATATATATATATATATATATATATATATATATATATATATATATATATATATATGTCGATTGACTAACTGACTTTTTGATAGTAGGACCTGCTGCAACAGACATGGATGTCGACGCCAGAAATTCATCATATACACTGTATTATTTATTGTTTATGATTGAAGTATTCATAAAAATTTTCACACATAACATGACATCAATCTGTTCATACATATCAGTTTTTAAAAACTTTTAAATTTCTTGTAAAGAGAGATCAAGCTACTTTGTCCCCATCTGTCACGAAGGAACACCGAACTAGCTTCCCTTTACTTATTTATTTTATTATTTTCCATTTTACCTAGTGTTTTATCCATTACAAATATCCCATTTCATCATTTGTAATTTTTCAAAGAAATGTATATTTAAATGCAATCATTAGTTATATATATACATATACTATATATATATATATATATATATATATATATATATATATATATATATATATATATATATATATATGTATATGTGTGTGTGTGTGTGTGTGTATTTAAATCTATTTATTGTAACGTAATCTACGGCATTGTAGGTACATTACTATTTGTAACAGTTATATTTTTTTCTGTTTTATCTATCTATTTATTTTTTTTTTTTGGGGAAGAGGAAGGGAATGACCAACTTACGTGAAGCTCTCTCCCGTCGTACTTGAGTCAGTGAATCATTCTGTTAGTATTTTGAATCAAACGGAATTATACTGTAGGTCTGTTTTATCAAAATGGGTTTCGTGAATTCGACCTACACGGAAATATCGGACGGTTGTGAGAGAGAACTCTTAGGGAATACGCACTCTTTGGCGGTTCTCAAAACCTGGACTGTTCGGTTATGCAAGCTTTGGCAGTCCTTATAACTTTCAGGTCCAATATCCTTTTTTCTTATAACTTTCTGGTCCAGCATCCCTTTTTCTTATAACTTTCAGGTTCCGGCGTTCCTTTTCTTTATAACTTTCGGGTCCAGCATCCCTTATTTATATAACTTTCAGGTTTCGGCATCCCTATTCTTTATAACTTTCAGGTCCGGCATTTCTTTTCTTTGTAACTTTCAGGTCCGCCATCCCCATTCTTTATAACTTTCAGGCCCGGCATCCCTTTTCTTTATATCTTTCAAGTCCGGCATCCCTTTTCGTTATAACTTTCAGGCTCCGGCATCCCTGTTCTTTGCAACTTTCAGGTACATCATCCCTTTTCTCTATAACTTTCAGGTCTGGCATCTCCTTCCCTTATAACTTTCAGGTCTGGCATCCCTTTTCTTTATAACTTTCAGGTCCGGCATCCATTTTCTTTGTAACTTTCAGATCCGGCATCCCTTTTCTTTATAACTTTCAGGTCTTGCATCCCTTTTCTTTATCATTTTCAGGTACATCATCCCTTTTCTATATAACTTTCAGGCCTGGCATCTCTTTCCCTTATTACTTTCAGGTCCAGCATCCCTTTTTCTTATAATTTTTAGGTTCCAGTGTCCTTTTTCTTTATAACTTTCAGGTCCATCATTCCTTTCCTTTATAACTTTCAGATCCAGCATCCCCTTCCTTCTATAACTTAAAGATCCAGCATCCCCTTCCTTTATAACTTTCAGGTCCATCATTCCTTTTCTTATAATTTTCAGGTTCCGGCATCCTTTTTCTTTATAACTTTCAGGTTCATCATTCCTTTTCTTATAATTTTCAGGTTCCGGCATCCTTTTTCTTTATAACTTTCAGGTCCATCATTCCTTTCCTTTATAACTTTCAGGTCCATCATTCCTTTCTTTTATAACTTTCAGGTCCAGCATCCCCTTTTCGTTTTCATTTTCAGGTCCAGCATCCCTTTCCTATATAACTTTCAGTTCCTGCATCCCTTTTTTTATAACCTTCAGATCCATCATCCTTTTCCTTTATAACTTTCAGGTCCTCATCACTTTTCTTTATAACTTTCAGGTCCAGCATCCCTTTCCTTTTTAATTTTCAGGTCCAGCATCCCTTTCCTATATAACTTTCAGTTCCTGCATCCCTTTTTTTTATAACCTTCAGATCCGGCATCCCTTTCCTTTATAACTTTCAGGTCCAGCATCACTTTTCTTTATAACTTTCAGGTCCGGCATCCCTTTCCTTTATAACTTTCAGGTCCATCATCCCGTTTCTTTATATCTTTCAAGTCCATCATCTCTTTCCTTTATAACTTTCAGGTCCATCATTCCTTTCTTTTGTCACTTTCAGGTCCTGCATCCCCTTTCTTGATAACTTTCAGGTCCAGCATCCCTTTCCTTTATAACTTTCAGGTCCAGCATCCCTTTCTTTATAACTTTCAGGTCCAGCATCCCTTTCCTTTATAACTTTCAGGTCCATCATCCCTTTTCTTTATATCTTTCAAGTCCATCATCCCTTTCCTTTATAACTTTGAGGTCCATCATTCCTTTCCTTTATAACTTTCAAGTCCATCATCCCTTTCCTTTATAACTTTGAGGTCCATTATTCCTTTCCTTTGTAACTTTCAGGTCCTGCATCCCCTTTCTTTATAACTTTCAGGCCTGGCATCCCTTTCCTTTATAACTTTCAGGTCCTGCATCACTTTTCTTTATAACTTTAAGGTCTAGCATCCCTTTTCTTTATAACTTTCAAGTCTGGTGTCCCTTTTCTTTGAAACCTTTAGGTCCAGCATCCCTTTTCTTTATAAATTTTAGTCTGGCATCCCTTTTCCTTTAAAACTTTAAGGTCCAACATTCCTTTTCTTTATAACTATAATGTCTGTTATACCTTTTCTTTATAACTTTGATGTCTGGCATTCCTCTTTAAAACTTTCAGTTCCATTATTCCTTCCCTTTATAACTTTCAGGTCCTGCACCCCCTTTCTTTATAACTTTCAGGTCCGGCATCCCTTTCCTGTATAACTTTCAGTTCCTGCATCCCTTTTTCTATAACTTTCAGTCCCTGCATCCCTTTTCTTTATAACTTTCAGGTCCAGCATCCCTTTCCTGTATAACTTTCAGGTCCTGCATCACTTTTCTTTATAACTTTCAGGTCCAGCATCCCTTTCTTTTATAACTTTTAGGTCCATCATCCCTTTTCTTTATAACTTTCAGTTCCATCATCCCTTTTCTTTATAACTTTTAGGTCCATCATTCCTTTCCTTTGTAACTTTCAGATCCGGCATCCCTTTCCTATATAACCTTCAGGTCCTGCATCCCTTGTTTTTTCATAACTTTCAGGTCCGGCATTCCTTTCCTTTATAACTTGCAGGTCCTGCCACACTTTTCTTTATAACTTTAAGGTCCAGCATCCCTTTTCTTTATAACTTTCAGGTCTGGTGTCCCTTTTCTTTGAAACCTTTAGGCCGGCATCCCTTTTCTTTATAAATTTTAGCCTGGCATCCCTTTTCCTTTAAAACTTTAAGGACCAACATCTCTTTTCTTTATAACTTTCAGTTCCATCATCCCTTTCCTTTATAACTTTCAGGTCAATCATTCCTTTCCTTTGTAACTTTCAGGTCTGGCATCCCTTTCCTATATGACCTTCAGGTCCTGCATCCCTTTTTTTTTTTATAACTTTTAGGTCCGGCATTCCTTTCCTTTATAACTTTTAGGTCCTGCAACACTTTTCTTTATAACTTTAAGGTCTGGCATCCCTTTTCTTTATAACTTTCAGGTCTGGTGTCCATTTTCTTTGAAACCTTTAGGTCCGGCATCCCTTTTCTTTATAACTTTTAGTCTGGCATCCCTTTTCCTTTAAAACTTTAAGTATCAACATCCCTTTTCTTTATAACTTTAAAGTCTGTTATACCTTTTCTTTATAACTTTGATGTCTGGCATTCCTCTTCTTTTAAACTTTCAGACTTTGCATCCTTTTTCTTTATAACTTTTAGTTTCAGCGTCCCTTTTCTTTGTAAACTTTAAGGTCTGCATCCCTGTTCTGTATAACTTCACGGTGCACGATCCATTTTCTTTATAACTTTCAGGTCCTGCATCCTTTTTCTTTATAACATTCATGTCTGGCATCCCTTTTCTTTGTAACTTTCAGGTCCTGCGTCCATTTTCTTTATAACATTCACTTCCGGCATTCCATTTCTTTGTAAATTTCAAGTCCGGAATCCCTTTTCTTTATAACTTTTAGAAGTGGCGTCCATTTTCTTTAGAACTTTGTCATGTCTGACATCCCTTTTCATTATGACTTTCAGGTCTGACATCCCTTTTCATTATAACTTTTCAGGTCCGGTATCCCTTTTCTTAATAACTTTCAGTTTTAGCATCCCATTTCTTTATAACTTTTAGGTCTGGTGTCCCTTTTCTTTGTAACTTTCATGTCCAGAATTCCTTTTCTTTATAGATTTAACGTCTATTATACCATCTTATAACTTCAAGGTCGGGCATCCCTTTTCCTTATAACTTTCATGTCCGTCATCGTTTATCTGTGTACCTTTCAGGTCCGGCATCCCTATGTCTTTATAATTTTTTGCTCTGGGTAGGTAAGGACAATAACCAGCCCTTTCCACCCTCCTCAGCCATGAAATTAAGTTGTAGACTCCCGGAAGAGCAGTTCCCTCGTCTGACATCTATGTGCATTCTAATTATAGCCCATTAGGAAAACAAAGCAAAGCTTCATTGAATGAAGAACAGGAGTCAAAAGGTCGTGGAAGGAAATGAAGATGGCAAGATGAAACGGGGTGGAAGCGAAATAAGACGTAATGCGTGGGAGTTTGTGTGGGAGACTGATCTTTTTGGGATAAGGAAATGTGTGTTCAGGGGTGGGAGTGGGGTGGGGAGGCTGGAGGTGAAGGGGGAAGGGGATAGGGAGGGGAGGGAGAGGGTCCGAGGTGAAGTATGGGGATTAGCGTATGCCTCTTGGACGGGTAAGGGTTTGGGGTGGGGTGGGGGGTGGGTGTTGGGAGCGGGCACGGTAAAGGGGATACACAGGACCAGCCGAGTGGCAGAGGGCGGCGCGGGCAGCCGAGAGGCCTTGGCTAGGCCTGTCTAGGCTGGCACGCTGCCAATCACCAAGTTCTGTCATTACGGAGTCAGCTGCGCTTAGGACACGCCGACGCGAAAGTTGTCTGTTTGTTCTGCTTGCTTGTCTTGTCCTTGGGTTGATCGTCCGTTGTTGCCTGATCGGGACAGCTTACATTTTCAGATCGTAAGTTCTCTAATATTTGTGAGCGAAAATGTCAAGTTAAACTAGCAAGCAATACACACATACACACACACACACACACACACACACACACACACACACACATATATATATATATATATATATATATATATATATATATATATATATATATATATATATATACATATATATTGTTCCAGTTATTTGTATTTCTTTGTTATTTCTTTTGTGAAGGTGTTTTTCTTATGAATGTGTATAAATTTTATTTGTAATGATAATGTCATCAATAATGATAGTAAAACTTTTTCAACAGTTCTTGAATGTCATATATGCCAGTGTGATGTGTTTCCTTATAAAGTTATTACCTGTGATGCTGTTATGCTTAAAACCTCTTCAATTTAGTCTCAATAATAATTTATTTTCAGTAATTTTTTAATTAGGCATACCAGCATGGTGATGTTCCTTATGACGTCATAAGAGAAAAGAAATATTCATGATAACGATGCTATTTATTGTTCCCCTCTTTTTTCATTTTAGAGACTACTCTTGTTCATAGGTTTCCTAGTGGTAATAATGTTGAGGCTGCTCTTTCAATTCATTTAGTTCCTTCGTGTTGCCGCCTGAAAACTATTGTTGTAAGTGGCGACTGTGACAAGCTGTTATTGAACCTAGTTAATATTTCAGTTATAATTCTATTGCCAGGCATAGAAATTTAATAGTTTAGTTTTTATCTCTCTCTCTCTCTCTCTCTCTCTCTCTCTCTCTCTCTCTCTCTCTCTCTCTATATATATATATATATATATATATATATATATATATATATATATTACATATATATATATGTATGTATGTATATACATATATGTGTATATGCAATTGCAATTCGCTTTACATACTACAATTGACAAATACTAAGGGCTATCGTCGTTTCCATCAATCTGGCGGAGCGACCCCTTGAAACCCGTCTCCCGCTCACATAGAAAACGGTGATAACAGAAGTCACATCATAATAAAGCAAAACTTCGAAGGGACACATTTTTCGTTGGTTTGTCCGACCGCCTCCATCCCCCTTTTTTTATTTGGTGTCACTGTTTGTTGAACTTGTGTGTTGAAAGAGTTTTTTCATTGTCGAAATTTATTTGTAAATGAGATAACAGTTTGCCTTCTGTTTAACATTTTATGAATACTTTTTTATTTTCATTAACAGTAATTTTCAATTGCAAATATCTTTTAGATATTTTAGTGTATTTGTCTCATTTAACTGATTTAGACATTGTGCATTTTTTTTCTCTGTTTGTCATCCTGTATTTTTTGTTACTTAATTCATTATTTTATGGAGGGGTTACAGGGAACCTCTTGACTGATAACATATTAGAGACATTTCTTTTGTTTTTTTGGTGCTATATCCAGTATATGTATTCACACACACACACACGCACAGACACACACACACACACACACACACATATATATATATATATATATATATATATATATATATATATATATATATATATATATATATATATATATATAAAATGTGTCTGTATCTGTGTGTATGTTTTTGCTGCGTATTTAGGGAGAGTTCCTTACTATTGGGAAATGCTCAGTTGACTTAGAGAGAGAGAGAGAGAGAGAGAGAGAGAGAGAGAGACAGAGAGGGGGGGGATGTGGTTTCATCCCGTATGACGTGATTTCTTAAGAAAACAGAGGTTCTGTAAGTTTTAGAAACAGATATAAGGGAACTTTCGCAAAAAGGCGTCAACAGTGCTCCTTTTGGTGTATGGCTCATTGAACCCCTCACCTTTTGGATCAGACCTATAGAATTTCTAGTAAGTCTCAGGTAAGATTAGTTTTGAAGAGAGCATTTATGTGTTTCTGTTGCGAGTAAGAATATTTTTAGATTAAAAAAGAGTTAATTTAACAAAGGTTGTATTTAATAAAGAATATTATATTGGCGCTGGAAAATAAGGAGCATTTAAAGCACATTCAAATAAATGTACTCAGACCTTGGATAAAAGTGAGCCTTAATGTTATATAGCATAAATTTACTCTAATTAACAATAAAAAAAAAAACATATTACCAAAAGTACCTGGAATATACAACAATCCTGATTTAGACAAAACTCAACTTGTAGCTTCAAAAGAAGGAATAACATCAGATCCCTTTTCCACAGAAAACAAAGATTGAAAGAGAAAGAAATGTCGACTGAGCCTCTCTTTGTGAAAGCGGGGTTTGCCGGGGGTTTGAGGGGGAAGGCAGAGACACACTGAGACACAGGTAAACGGGTCCCAGGTGCTCTCGAGAAGGGAAGGTTTGTTATGTCTATAGATCTCTTTGCCCTTCCAGGTGTAATATACGTAATTTCTTTTTATCTCGATCCTTTTCAGATTGGTATTGAGGTTAGATATATATATATATATATATATATATATATATATATATATATATATATATATATATATATATATATATATATATATATATATAATGTGTGTGCATGTATGTATGTATGTATGCATATATGTAGGTATGCAAGTTTGTGTTTGTGAAGGAAAATATGTGGGCTACTTGAAACGCATTTTTACTCGACAAAGATTAGTGACCCGTTTTCAATACTGATGTCAAAAGTTCTGTTCAGAAATACGTAGCACGGAATGAAAATGTTATAAGCTTTGAAATCCCAGAGGAATACGATACTTCCCTCCATTGAAATAAGAAAATAAGAGCAAGTTGCCATAGGATTACTTTGCGAGTAAGCCATCATTATCAACGGAGACAGAGTAAATCCTCTTGGGAACCAAAGGGCGCCTTTTCCCCTCGGCATTTCCCATCCATCGCTCCCTCCTCCCTCCCTCCCCCCTCAGTAATTTCCGACCCCCCACCCCCCGCCCTTCACCTCCCGTCTCTCTCATCTTTCCGTCCCGCCTCATTCTTCGGCACCACTGTCTGGCGGGTCTAAGCCTATGACGTCATGCAGCAGGCCTAAGGAAGATCATCTGGAGTAGGCATTCACAGGGAAGGGAGTGGTGTGGGGAGAGAGAGAGAGAAGGAGGAGGAGGATACCGTAGTAGGACTGCCTTAGGAAGCCCCTTCCTGGTCCCAGCCTGACGCCGCCGCTACCAACGCTGTTTTTTATCGACCAATGCCAGTGCCACTCCAGCCTCGGCCGTTCCCGCACGCTACTGCTCCTTTTTCCTGCTCATGCTCCTTCTGGAACTCCTGCTCTTGCTCCTGCTGCTGCTGCCTACTCCCTTATGCTCCTCCCTGTATTCCTGCTTCTAATCACTCCTTTCATTGGCACCAGTTCCAGCTTTCCCGTTGTCACTTCCTGCTGTTGTCTCGGTCTGTCCGTTCTAGCATCATCCTGCCTAACCACGAGAGAGAGAGAGAGAGAGAGAGAGAGAGAGAGAGAGAGAGAGAAAGAGAGAGAGAGAGAGAGAGAAACCCTCTAGATAGATATAGGTCTGTTGCTGTGACCTTCGTTGGATGGCACTGTTTTTGTGTGGCCCTGATGGTGGTGTGTGGGATTCCGTGACCGGTGGCCTCGTTCCCCGTAACATGTAAATATCTCTGAATATATCAACAAAACTTTAGAGCACTTGTAAGACACCGGCGAGCACGCTATCACCATCCACGCTGTTTGTTTACACTCGAGACTTGTGTGCGTGCGTGTGTGCGTTGTTGTTTCCGTGCGGTCTGGCACTCCTCCGCCTCCTCCTCCTCCACCAGCAGGACCTTCCCCGATGCCACCCACCCTCCTCCGACCCAACACCTCGGAGAGCCACGAGTCTGACACACGTGTTTCCCGCGCAAAATTTTACCCGGCAGAAATGATCGACTGGAAACCCTAAGCTGCCTGAGATGGACTTTCTCACTTGGAACTCTTGTGTTTGCCGTCAAGTCTGAAGCTTTTCATGTTCATTTGGAAAGCCTTTACGCTCTACCATTCTCCTCCAGGGGGAAAGGTTTGGTGAAATGACCTTCAGAATCTGAGAAAAGGTGAAAACAGCTCCAGCCAACGTGACGGATCACCTGTTATGATTGCGGAGGAAGATCAGGTAAGGCGGGAGACCAGAGGTGCCTGTAGCATGAAGGCGTTTTCGTTGTTGCTTTCTCCGGCTAAGCAGTGTTATTTCTCATTTCTGGTATCATTTTCCAGCTGATAGTTTAGGTCGCTGTACGGAAGTGTAAAGAGACATCTCGCTCATTGGCCATGAAGCTGCGGATGTAATTAGGCCTCCTGTACTCTAATGTCACTGCGTTAAACCAGTATGTGATGATTATGAATTGTTTAGATGTAACGTGGAGTCCGTAGTTTCTGATTTCCTTCAGGAGAGTCGGAGTGATCCGTGATCGTGCATAAAGCGTATTAGCGTCATAATACGAACTATGATTTGGAAATGGCATCTTAGACAAAACATGACGCCTTTATTGTCTGCTATAAAGAATACTTCATTTCCAAATCCTTTCTAAAGATAAGTGTTGGAAATAAACTGCTGGTGCCAAGCGACCAGTCTGTCATTTCTTTCTTCCTTGTTCGGTTTTGTAAATAAGAAAAGAAGGCTGTGTTGTCTGTAGCTTTACGTCTCTCATGTTTGCACGTTGGTGATTGCTTTCGAGTCTGCCTCTGTTAAGTTAGTTCTTACGCAAATTCGTATGTGTATGTGTGTGTGTCTGTGTACGAACATGCATGCATTAGTTGTGTACCGTACTTTAGATGCTGTTATTTTAGTTCTTGTAGTATGCCTTTTTAATTGTTTGAAACCTGAAAGGTATCATTCATACACATTTCACGGAGAGGTACCTGAAATTGTTTATTGATCATCTGTAAGAAAAACAACCTCTTTCTAGATGCTAAATGACCTGTCTTTTACTCTCGTTCGGTGGTGACTGACCTGCTTTACTTTCTGCCCTTCACTTTTCATCCCTTCCTTTGGTTTTGCCACTTAGCTCTTCAGCTTCTTAAGTTTGGTTTTAGCCGCTAAGTTTGGATGTTATTTTTTTTGTGATTACAAGAGATTTTGTAAGGTATAGCGCCGAATGACATTTACAGGTTCCGGATCCCAGGTTACACTTGTTGAATTGCAACCTATTCTTGACATCACGAAGTTATCTTTAACAGAGGGAATTATATATTTTTTTTCCATCGTTTTCAGTTCCCGCCTAAATGTTGCTCGAAATTAACATCCAAAATTCTTTTATTATTTTATTGAGATCATACGTTATTCCTTGGGGAGAAGTAAAGAAAATAGAAATGAAATAACTTCACAATGTATATATATATATAATGTATATATATATGTATATATATATATATATATATATATATATATATATATATATATATATATATATATATATATATATATATACATACTTATTCATGACTAGTTTTGATGTCGAGTCACTATTTAATAACATATATACATGTAATAGAGCCCATAAACATTGTTCTTAATAAGCTATTCCCAGAACTTGTGTCTATATTTTCATTTTAATTATTCGAATTTTAAAGCTCTTATAGAATTGGCCGTGCTGCACACGGCGTTTGTCTTCAATGGACAGCTTTTTAAGCAAGTTGAGGGCATGGCCAAGGAGTCTCCGCTTGGTCCTACAGTACTTTGCGAGTATCATGTGTTCCCTGAGGAGCACATACTGGGCGAATGGCCTCTGGCCTTCGCCCTCTGTTTCACTCACGCTCTGTGGACGACACTTTTATCCTATTCAAACATGAGTTCGATGCAGATCGGTTCCTGGATTTTGCTAATAGCATTAATTTTACAGTAGAAAAAGAACACAAATCAAATGAGCCTTTTTAGATATTCTGGTCTTTTAAGGAAAATGACTGTTTTAGTACCTCAGTTTTTTGAAAGTAAACATTCACTGGTCTCGGTGCCAACTTCTATAGTTTGTTCTCTCAAGTTCAAACTTAACTCTATATACACCTTGCTCTCTTCCTAACTGAAATTACGTTTCTCTTCCAGTACTTCTCTTGTAAGTGTTTTTCTTCTAAGACTTAATATAAAATGTTAAATAAATTGCTCAGTAAAAATTTTTCTGAACAACCTATGTGTTTTAAGGTTCCTAAGCCTCCTCTTTACGTCAGTTTCTCGTACCTGGTAAATGATAATTTTCGAAGATCGTACACAAACGTTTTGGAACCATAAAATATAAAGCTTATTCTTAAGAATCCCAAGACCATTGGCTCACTCTTCAAGTTTAAAGATCGGCTCTGCCCTTTGATGACGTTGGGCGTCATTTATGGATACACTTGTCCCAGATGTAATCTTGGAAAATATGTAGGATCTATCCGGCGTCCTTTCAGGGTCAGGGCCAATTCACATGGGGCGTTAGTTGTAGAATTGGGTGTAAGCTATCTAACCCCGAAACTTCTCATATAAGGAATCACATTATTAAATGTAAAACACCTATCAGATATGAAGGTCTTAAAATTATTGGCCAAAGGAACTCAACGAACTACTGATCCTGGAAAACTTAAACATTAAATTACGAGTTCTGACTCTGAACAAGCGTTCCTCTGCTGTCACGTTGTTGTTAGCCTAGATTTTTGTCATTCTTTGGGCCTCTTGCCGTTGCTTACTTTTAGTGTTTTATCTTCGATGCTGGAATTAGGGTTGGTCGTGTAGAGCTGTTTTCAGCTATAGTTTTATGAATATATAACTGTTCCTTTTTGTTATGTGTGTCGGCATTTTCTTTTTAATTTTGTCGAGATATTTTAATTTTTCTTTTAATTATTTATAATTTTTTTGTGCTTTTAGTCTCAGTTTTAGTTAAGTGTGCGTGTAATTTAAGTCTGTGAGTTGTAATTTTACCGTCAAATTGTGTTAGCATTTTTTGCTGCTAGATCCTATAATCAACTCTTACTTTATATTTAGAGATTACATTCTATTTTGTAGAATATCCCTGAAGATGTGACGATGTTGTCACGGAACGTAGGAGTAAAACAAAACGTGAATCTCGCCTGTAATCTGCTTCATCGTATGAATGATCGCCTTGTGTGTCGTATCTGTGTTATGTATATATACATATATACATACATACATACATATATATATATATATATATATATATATATATATATATATATCTACATATGTATGAAATATGTGTGTATATATATATATATAATGTATATATATACACACACACACACACACACACATACATATATATATATATATATATATATATATATATATATATATATATATATATATATATATATATATATATATATATACTACCAATTATGGATCTCACGTTCGACCCGGTCTGTTAACAACCTGGGCTGTGTATAAGTAGGTTCCTGGTAATCAGACTTATGTGGTTGTTATAAACCGCTTTTAAAAGCGCTTAGGGATAGTAACCTCCTTCTAAGACTTCTTGAGAATCGGAAAGCTACAACCTTTTGATATCAACCCCAGGAAGAAATGTATGTTTGTAGATTAATTAGGTTCTGCTTAGATGAATATTGAGATAAAATACGCTGCTGCTAAGAGAAATAACTGAAGAAATAGATTCTTCGTAAAAATAGGTAGAATGGTAAATGGATAAACTAAAAAGTATCCTTAAAATTTACTTATAAATTCTCGACGCTCAGGAACAATCGATAGGAAGGCATCATGACAGTGGTCAACGCTGCAACACGCACGCGCCTAATATCACCCGCTTTGCAAGGCTGCAATCCCCTTGTTAATCCGGTAATGGTAATTGTTATTGCCCAATTCGACGAGGAGATCGGGGAACCTGTCAATCTACTTCTTTGGGTGGCGGTTCCTCGTGAGGTTCCTCGTGAGAAACGAAGGTTTTTTTTTTTCTTCTGTGAAATGGTCTGTGCTGGAAGATGTTACGCACCGTCCCGAGGGTCGGAATATATACCTTCATTTGGTATACTTACAGGGACTATGGGTGATAGTTAAGGGTAAATTAAAGGTAATGATTAATTTTCTTGTTTGTTTTATTTAAATGGAAACATTTAGTCATGCAGTATAAGGACTGATGCACTGCAGTGAGTGCTTATGATGACAGGCAATAAGCACCTTCAGTTCAATCTCTAAGTGAAATCACTTTGAGAATGCAACTCCACTGGGCACCAGAACAGTTGGAAGACTCAGGCTACTTTGATGAGAACCATGAGACGGGAGGCTGGAGACGAGTGGAGATTTGTGGAAGTGAAAGCAAAGGAAAGACATCAGTTCGGGAATTTTACAAAACGTCCTTTCGTTTCCCGACGTTGGAGGCAATGGTGATGATGAGGTAAAATCAAAAGACCAAATGAGAAACAACGATGATCTGTAAATCAAAGTGAAATGAGTGTTTGAGTGTTTTATTATAAATTCTCTCTCTCTCTCTCTCTCTCTCTCTCTCTCTCTCTCTCTCTCTCTCTCTCTCTCTCTCTCTCTCGTTATGGCACATGCATATATATTCAAGTGATGAAAGTTCCGTGGGAATGACAATGTCACGTACTTCTCGAATTTTCGGACAGCCTTCTCTCTTATTACTTCCATGAGTTGTCATTTTTCTCAATGAAGAGAGTAACATTGATAAAGTAGGGTAGGTAATGAAATAACTTGTAAATGAAAATATAAAGTGAATAATCAAGCGCAAAAAAGGCTTGCTGTCCCTTTTTCGATTCTCGACGGACAGATGTATTTCGTCAGTTTTAGGACAGTTACCACAGTAGTTTGTTTTCGTCTCTGTTATACGTGGCTCTCTCTTGTATTTGTTTACTTTAGGAGTGAATGGTGATTGACAGGTCTTCAGTTCCTCTCATCTTTCCACGATTCTTTCTTCAGACTTTGCCGTCTACAGGTGGTTTCACTTTTTCTTTTTGTGCAGGATGACGTGAGTTGTCTGATCTCAGATGATTAAGGGTTCATCAGTTCTACCATAAATTTAGAGGTTTCGATTTATCAGTTGCTCATATTTATCCGTCAGATGTTTGGATATTTGATAGTCATATTAAATTTACAGGTGATTTTTTTGTTTTTAGATTTTAGAAACTTCGTAAGTTCCTGACATTATCGTTGATCAGAAATACAATGTGCTTCACTTCTGAATTTATAATAATTCCATTGTGCACACGTTCCACAAAAAGTCCTTGTAGGACTAAGAAGTCGACTTTTTTTTATATGCCCTTGAATCTGTAAGTAAAATAGTTTTTTAAAAAGGTTACTGGACTACAAAATGCCATAATTTTCATAATTAGCTGAAGAATCGATTAGCACCGCCCGCAAACACCTGCCCATGAAGCCGTATTGGCACAATGCCAATTTATTTGATGAAAGTAGCCGGAGGTAATTCCCTTCTTACTTGGTTACTGTTTTTTTCACTACCTTCGTGGCATCTACTTCTGTAATGTTATTACCACTTAGTGCATTTTTCTTGCTATATATGCTCCCGCAGTTTCAAAGGTCCGCCTTCCGCATCACAGCAAAAAGAAGATCTGATAGCGCTGCATAGATAGTTAGTTAATTCAGTTCTGTAAGAGGGCATCAAATGGTGGGTCCAAGCCCTTCCGGTTCTGGGAGGGTGATAACTTTAAAAGCTCGTCTTCTCTTCCACCCTTATTTAAGTTTGGTATACAGGACATACATTCACTTACCTAAAGATTTTATTACTGCACCTGTGACCACCTCATGTTTAATATCTTATGCTTTCTCTTAGATGTACGATATGTAAAATGTACGAAAATTTTGCACTCTGACCTCTTTTGAAATCAAACCAAAGAAGCATTCATGTAAAGCCTGCTCATTTTTGTGAACTTATGGTAAATTAAGAAACATTGCATTAAAAGCATCATGGCTTGTTACATATTTTGGACGAGGAATTGTTCCAGGACTGGCTCTTCCGATATTTGTTTTGCTGGACAGCAGAGTCGTTCACTGCTGTCAAATCTAATAATCTAATGGACGCTTACATCAAGCTTTTGCGAACTTTCCATGTAATTTAAGTAAATGAAAGACCGAAGAGAAATAGATTGAAGGTTAATTGAATATAGAAGCAAAATAATGTTGGTATGAATTCCATGTTCAGCATCCTTCAGGCATACGAGAATACTTTGGTTACGGCTCAAAAAATTAATTTTCGTAGGACCAAGGGGGCAACGCTCCCACGAAACGCATGGTCGTTGCATCTCACTAAGCTTCCTTGATAGATGCGAACAATTTAAAAAAAACTATTTGATCAACGAGATGATCCGACTCGAGACGAGGATAATCTTAACGCATTGGCCTTTTGTGCAGGAATTGCGTGCTTTTAAGATTCCGCAATTTCCAGATACAAAAAGACGCGGAATGTAATCTATCATCAACCGGAGCTCCGCCTGATTAGATTAATTCTGATCCTGAAATACTGCCTAATGACGGGATGATTGCGGCCACTAGATGTTGCAGGATTTGTCTTCTTCTGTCAGGGACGCCGAGGAGCAGTTTCATCATATTTTCCCATCTTTTTCGGGGTTGTGTTTGGTTGCCGGCCAGCGTTTTCATTGGCTTGAATGCACGTGCTTACTTTGCACATGTCTGAGATTGTCAGTGCTCTAGCTTATTGTTTTATTTCTATTTAATTGTTTTTATTGGTTTGGTGTTTATTGACACACTCTTTTATTTTTTTTTATATTGGTTCTGTATTTATCGGCTAATTTTTCGTGAAGGTTTCATGTTCTGTATTTGAATTTATTTTGACCGAGGGATATGAAACGGAATTTCTTATATGTAAAATGATTATGCTGGGTGTTCTTACATTTGAAGAGGATTAGAACCCATATTTGGTAACAATTTCTACAGTATACTTAGCACATATGTGTGTATGTGTGTAAATATACATATATACTACATAATGCACACACACATACTGTATGTATATATATATATATATGTATATATACAGCACATATATACTATATATATATATATATATATATATATATATATATATATATATATATATATATATATATATATATATATATATATATATATATATATATATATATATAATGTATGGAGGATTCAGTAAACTATTTCAACGGATTAAAAGAGGAATTTCTGAGGAAGATTAAGTATATGAATGTGCCAAGCCATTCATGAACTCTACTGTCATTTCTCTGAATCTCATACCATGAAAGCATAAATGATATTCTTTAATATCGTATTTACATGATTCTTAAAATAAACTAGCACAAAAACCTACTGCCTCGCGCGTGTGAGTGAGGTTAACGTATTATTGGCGTATAAATATTCAACTAATCAAGTTAGTGACAGTATGTAATTAGGTTAGCCTTGTAATCCTTTGATATCTGGCTCGCATGTGCTCGCTCACAGTCTGTAAAACCACAGTAATCTCCTACCCTCCCCAGCCGCAACTCCTTCCTCCTTATTCCTCCCTGTCCTTAGCTCCTCCTCCTCCTCCTCCACTCTTGTGGCTTTTAGCCACTGGCCATCGCAAACCCCCACCTTCCCCTCACGTAAAAGGTGCCTTGAATTTGCAAGTTGGTTTAAGATTAGGGTTCTGTAGGAGTGATGATTTGCCAGAATCATTCGGGACTTTAATCATTTTATGTTTTGCTCTCTCTCTCTCTCTCTCTCTCTCTCTCTCTCTCTCTCTCTCTCTCTCTCTCTCTCTCTCTCTCTCTCTCCTCCAAGTTTTGTCTCAAGTTTACATAGATCAGTTAATTTAATATGCATGCTCCCTCGTGTCCAAGTAATGACTAAAATATTTGAAACATTTCAAATTATCTACGTTCTTACAAAAAAAAAAAAAAGATTTGAATAATAAAACGTTACTAGCAGGTTGAGGTGGAAAAATTTATCAGTTAACAAAAGTGAGAATGACATATGAAACAGAATTTTGAATTTGAATTTCATAATTCGACGAGGAGTCGCATCTGTATGATTATCTTTATTTAATTCGTAAACACAAAGAAAACAAGCTCCAATCTTTAATACTTTTGAAAATGATACATATGATGTAATAACGATATGTTGTTTCATTGTGGACGGAACTGAACGAAATGCTACCATTTTCAAGTTAGTATTTAAATGCCCTTTGTCCATCATCTCCACCTGCAGATTTTAGAATGATCTGCTTCTCCCTATGACTCGAAGCTCTTGGAAATGTGCTCTTCTTTGAACTCTTGTTCTCGCTTCCTATTTTAGGTGTGTGGAACTATGTGTAAAATTTGATAAGTTATTAAAGAAAATACTAGTAATGGTGATTTATTCAACGCATGGACTTAACATAAGGTATGACTATGTTGATCTCATACTTTCATGTTATTCAAAATGAGATGCTATGCTCTTAGCAAAGATTTACTGCCTGTTCCTCGGAGAACTGAGTCGATCTGTTCAAGGCCCAGTCATAGCCATTATTTGTCTTTCTGGACAACGTAATCTTTTCGTTTGTAAACGATTCAAGCAATGTAGAATTCTTGTTAGTTTTGTAATGCTAAGAAATTTGTTTAGTATATTCCTAAGCAGGGATTACAAACAATAGATAGAGTTTCGGCTCATTATAGTCAGTTGCTCTGATTAAGGAATTTTTTCATACTTGTGAATTAATGTTCCTCTTCTTAGACTGCGTATTTCCGCTACGGCCAAGATTCGGTGATATCGTCTCCTCCGCCGCATTTTATTTCAAAGGTACTGATTTTTCCACCTTAGTTCTGAAAAGCTTGGACCTGCAGCTTTTTTTTTTTTTTTTTTTAGAAAAGCAGTAGTTATGAGGGTCTCACGCTTCGTTCGTTGGTCTACTTTATGAAATCATCTACAAGGAGGAATAAAAGCATGGAGTTTCTCTCTCTCTCTCTCTCTCTCTCTCTCTCTCTCTCTCTCTCTCTTAGTCGTCGCGGATAAGTGAATGAATAGGAATAAGGACAGCGTTTACGCTAATTTAAAAGTCGACCGAACCTACTGTAGGTCTCCTGGGTACCTTTTTTTAATAATTGTTTTTAGCACGGAAAAAATACTTGGAAAGTAACACCTGTGCTGTTGAACAAAAACTCAGAACAAGGGCGTCCTGCTCCATTGCCCTTTACTTTAAGTGAACATTTTTGCGTCGATTATTATATCGTTGTATTTCTTGAGAAAGTCATACAGATACATACACACACACATATATATATATATATATATATATATTTATATATATGTATATATATGCATATGTATACATAAATATATATATGTATGTATATATGTATATATATATATATATATATATCTATATATGCATAAATATATATATATATATACATTTATATACATATAAATATATATATATATATATATATATATATATATATATATATATATATATATATATTTATTCATATATATTTATGTATATATACAAATATGTATGTACATATATATATATATATATATATATATATATATATATATATATATATATATATATATAATATAATCACACTGACACAGTATTTAAGCCCAGTGTTTCATTTTCCTTGTAGTTAAGTTTTATAAATATGTATATATTTATACACAGACACACCCATACAGCATATATAAATATATATATATATATATATATATATATATATATATATATATATATATATATATGTGTGTGTGTGTGTGTGTGTGTGTGTTGTGTGTGTGTGTGTGTTTGTGTTTTTGTGTGTGTGTGTTTTATTTGATATATTAATTTCTTCACTGATTATTTTACATTAATACGCCGTAAAAGGTGTAACAATTCAATGTTAGGCATATTTACAGTCAAGAGAACCATAGCCGATCGCTAGCAAAAACGCACAACGTTTAAGTTGACTGAAGGCATTCATTAGTATTTTTCTCTATTTAAAATATCTCTGCTGATGGTTCATTGGACTGCGAAATTGCTGATTAAGTGTATGGTTAGAGAGAGAGAGAGAGAGAGAGAGAGAGAGAGAGAGAGAGAGAGAGAGAGAGGTAATGAACATGATTTGTAGGGAGGAAGGAGGAAATAATGCTATATAATGAGGGGTTGATAATAGAGCACAAGAGAAAAAATGATTTGCCTCTCAACTCGCAGGCAAGAGATGATAATGACAATAAGATCGTGCCATTACTCTGTCATAGAAGATTAATATCTCCGTGTAAAGGCAGCCGTTCCCTCCCCCCACCTAAACAAAAGGGCCAGCAAATCATTTCTCCGCTTTGCATGAAGGACCACTACGCCCATATCGGCAAGCAGCAGCAGCTGCTGCAGCAATAGCACTCCGAGAGCTGCAAATTATTACCGTCATCGGCGGAAGCCAGTCACAGATATTTAAGGAAAGTTATGGGGAAAATACGAAATGTATATAAGTGTTTGTGCGTGCGTGTGTATTAGAGGGTGTGTGTGTGTTTGTGTATGAATAGCGTTTTTGCTTTCCAAAAGATTCAGCTACACAGGATGTAAGTCCTAAAAACTAACCGAGGAACGCTTCCCACTTAACGATGACCACCACCACCATTTTGCCTCGCATTATGCTCTTAGCAAAACGTATCATCTGCGGTCGTAGCAAGGCGTCGAATCGTCCGGGGCGGCTCGTTATGGCTTCCCAGGTAAACACTCGAACCCATTTTATGAATGAACAGTTTGCCCACTGAACGGCTCAGTAGTGAATTGACTGTGCCTCTGCTGCGCCTGCGCCGCTCCCCCCCAGCCCCCCCAACCCCCCACACTACCCCTCCGATTTTTAACGTTTATGCTGGTTACAGAGGAAATTTTGGCTAGCAAGTTCTTACCAAAATTATATATATTTTTTTTTATTTTAGAAGACTAGCAATGTGGTGGTAACTTGGGGGTAATTTTTTCCATTTGTCCTTCAAGAAGAGTTTTGCCGATGTGTTCAAGATGTGGATTGTTAAGAATCATGGGCGCTTGCTCTTTTGATTATTCTCCTGTTTTGAGCGTTTGTCCTAAGGCAGGCAGAAGCATTAGGTTTGCAACCACACACCCTGTCTGAAAAATTAACAATAAATTGGAAACATATCCTCCCCTCTTTGGTTAACCCTTTTGAAAGAATAAAATCCTGTAAACTGAAATATTGCATCGCCTGTAAAGAATTATCTTGTAAAATGGATATTTTATATTGCTCCGAAGTAGTTGAATGTGATAATTACACGGAAATGTTAATTTGTTTCACCTGTGAGATGACATGTTATTTCACTTCCAGATTTTAGTGGGTTCCATTTTCTATTAGACTTTGAAATATAAATGTACTTTAAATGGATGTTTGGAGACCAAAACTAGTAGTTCCTTAAAACATAACATTCTCTGTCTGTCTGTCTGTCTGTCTGTCTGTCTGTCTGTCTGTCTGTCTGTCTATCTATCTGTCTGTCTGTCTCTCTCTCTCTCTCTCTCTCTCTCTCTCTCTCTCTCTAATTATGTTCTTTGCTTTTCTACTAGAGCCTAGCACCTCAGCGATTACTACCATTGTTATGTTATTGATATACAATTCATGCAACTAGCAAAAATGATGATGATGATGATGATTATTATTATTATTGCTATTGTTACTGTTGTTGTTGTGATTGCCATTTTCCTTTATTATAATTTACTTGTTTTGCTGTCCATGGTGCAACATCTGTCGGCAGTCGAAGGAAGTAACATATCTTCTTTAGTTGTTTTTCCATTCCTCTTCATCTGTTTCTTTATCTTCCTCTGCATTTATATTTGTTATCTTCCCACACTGCAGATGATTTAAAATAGTCTGGTGGTTAGATAGACAATAAGAGAGTGTAATAACCCGAGACATTTCTCTTATGCTGCTTTTATTATGAAATCATTGTTATGGATAATTTTCCCCTTATCATTTCATGCAGTCGGGTTGTTAGATAGCAACAGGTGTTTTGTAATCACGCAGTTACAGATTCTTTTGTTTTTTGCGGATGAGTATTTTAGCGTCTGATATAAGGGCGTTTATTCTTTAAATCATTGAAATCTGTACTTACACTCGAAGGGAATACCATTTACTGTGTGTTTTAGCCAGGGAAATGTTTTTATAGGGGCTATTATACGGAAATTCACAGACACCACGTGAGGTATCGAGCGAAAGTCTATGAGGGTGTTTCGTCCTGTTCAGAGAATGCCAAATGTCACTTTTGCTAATTCCCAGGCGAAGCGAGAGTCTCATATGACAACTTTGACTTATTAAAATTCACTGGTATTGCATCACCAAATTACACCACCCGTCATAAACTGATTCCATTTGTTCCCCAGGGGCCTTATGCATTTCATCTGGTCCTCTTCTCCTTTACTTCTTTGACGTCGGACCCCGGAAATTTTTTATTAGGTAGTTCTGCAAAAAAAAAAAAAAAAAAAAAAACAGAACAACAGATTGGCAATTTATTCCCACCCTCCTACCTGGATTGTGTGATATTTTCCATAAATAACAAAGAGGATAAAGGAAAAAGAAAAAAAGTTTGTTTATGCAGAGGAAACTCCATCGTTTACCGTAAACAATGGTTGCTTTAGACTGCTGCGGAAAGGGAAAAGAAAAAACGCAATTTTCTTGCATTTGCACTTCCCTTGCGTTTTTGAAGCGCCAATTTTACCCACAACTAGAATTTCATTAGTTTTTATGTATTTTCAATGGATATTACAGTCATCGCTGCCGTTTATTGCTAAATTGATGTTATGAGCGCATAATAGGCGGTTGTATTTTATTCAGCGGTTACGGACCCATAAGCACGATTCTCTGGGTGTAATAGGTATAATTAATCTTGGAGGCTCCTCCCCCTTGGTACCCTCTCAAGATCTGATTTCCATGAATCGCCCAAGATCCTGTTCTTGAGACCCGGCTTCGAACCCTGCTAATTTGGTCGCTAAGATATACCAACTTGCTGTTTGGAACTCTCCCTCTTTCGATTTTGAGTCGTTTTCTGTCAGTCTCGAGACCCGTTTTGGAGCTGGTGCTCACCCTCGAAATTGAATTGCTTCAAGGAGGACGGGTTCATAATTCTGGCACGAATCCTCTTTTATTGACAAGTAATGAGCTCATTGATTTCATGAGGTAGTGAAATATGTCTGAGCAAATTACAAGTTGCCTGGCTTGAGGGGATCATGAGGTGGATATAGGTTTCCCGTGGCGATGGAGGATAGAGAGAAATCGATGATGGAAGCGATAATTTGATTATATATCTCGCAGTTCAGGCAGAGCGGAAATATCGCACGGGAAAACGAGGTGATAATTGATACTTGTGGAGATGTTAAAGACGTCTCACTTAGGTTTTCCATTTGCCAGGTTGCTGTTCTTCTTCCTTTCTGCTTTTTTGAGGCAGTTTATGGTATGGTTTTATAGCCCTTAATCAGATGTTCTCTTTTCATATACGTGCTCGCTCGCTCTCTCTCTCTCTCTCTCTCTCTCTCTCTCTCTCTCTCTCTCTCTCTCTCTCTCTCTCTCTCTCTCATCTAGATGAAGACTATTATACAATTTCTTTATCGAACCCTAGCATTACTACATTATTTTTCATCTGCCGTCTGTCTGGTAAAGCTCAGTTTTAAAAGAAACTCATCGCTATAATTATTTCTCGAAGTCATATTTTGAAAGTGCATTATTTAAAAAGACAGAACGGGGTAATCAGTTTTTAATAAAACTTTCCGTTTTCATTTCTGTTATTAGATAGAAGTTATTTTTCAGTTTCCATAGTTTTTATTTTTACATGTATTTAGTCAGATAGGGATAAATAAATATTTGTTTCGAGAGGGATTTTGCTCCTGTGGCCTTAGATTATCTGGCTTTTGATACTGTGGGAATACATAAGAGAGATAGAATTCTGGAAAAGATGATTTGAACATGGGAGATAAAGTTATCAAAACAACTTGAATTTCCTTTTTGATAATACGTCTTTGCTAGACATTTTTGTCTCTGTTTCTTATTATTCATTATTTTAAAGGTACTGACCGTTTTGCTGGTGTCGTAAGGTATGGACATCAATTATCAGTATAATTATGTCGTGTACCTCTATATGGATCTGCAATTTTCAGTAGAGTTCATCCTTAATTCAACACTGACGAAATGAATGTTGCCGAGTCTTCTTCTTCTTCTTCTTCTTCTTCTTCTTCTTCTTCTTCTTCTTCTTCTTCTTCTTCTTCTTCTTCTTCTTCTTCTTCTTCTTTGTTTAAAAATTAATGATAAATCAATCAGTCAACTTCATAAAGTATTCGTGCATGACGCTGAAATGCATTGAGCTAAAAAAAATGAACAATTTGTTGAAGAAAAATATTTGTTTTCATTATTCCAAGGACATTGGGCTTTGTTTCAGGTATTTTGCTTTTCTTTAATGTAAGGAAGGGATTCGAAGGTAGATGAATGCTGATGAAATTCACGTCTCTCATCTATGTTCCCTGATACTATGGCCTTCATTGCTTCAAGATGTGGGCCTGTAGCGTTGTAAAGGCTGCACTTATTCATTTTCTTCGCAATCCTCTTTCAATTTCTCATACAGTCCTTGGAGCGGAAATTGTGCCAGTTGATTGGTCGTCATTTTAGTTATTACTTTCATCTTCATTTATTTGGAAGTTTCATTTTCTTCTTCATTTATTTATAGTTCTTGTTACATATTATTTGAATTTGAATTTTTCTATTAATTTGCTTGTTAGGATTTAATTATTTTGTCTGCTTTTGTAACTCTTAATTCTCTTGATAACACGATAGTGAGGGTGGGTCTATTCCACCTCAAATAAATGGATATGAAATTGGCAGGTATATGTATATATGATCGGCAATAGATTTTTTATTCTTCTCGTGGTTCGAATCCTGCTACGGACAGCAGAATTGCTTCTTTTTCTTGCATTTGGATCTAAGACTTTGTAGTGACTCGCGTATCCAAAAAGTGTGAAGAATTGTGGTTACTGCAATTGCAAACGCATCTGGTAAAAAGTGACCAGTAGACTCCATAAGCGTTTTTTCCGTGTATATGACTTAGTATTTTTATTTTTTAATATTACGGTACTGTTATAATTTGTCTCTTTTATACCGGAACCAGGTGGGTTGTTTCTTTATTCCTTCGTGTACCTTTGCTTTAGAAATCCCTTCTGGCTCGTGATTCCCTTTATACTTATAACCTTCCATTTTCTAAGAAGTAAGCATATTGCTTCTCTTGGTTGAATCCCAACTTTTTAAAAAATTTTTTCTTTAATTTGGACTATTGTATAGACATTGTTATTAGTCCCGTCCCATTAGTCTGGTGGTTTAGGATGATCTCCGTCCCGCTGGTCTGGGGGTTTAGGATGACCCCCTTCCCGTTGGTCTGGGGGTTTAGGATGACCCCCTTCCCGTTGGTCTGGGGGTTTAGGATGACCCCTGTCCCGTTGGTCTGGGAGTTTAGGATGACCCCCGTCCCGTTGGTCTGGGAGTTTAGGATGACCCCCTTCCCGTTGGTCTGGGAGTTTAGGATGACCCCCGCTCCATTGGTCTGGGGGTTTATGATGACCCCCGTCCCGTTGGTCTGGGAGTTTAGGATGATCCCCTTCCCGTTGGTCTCGGAGTTTAGGATGGCCCCCTTCCCGTTGGTCTGGGCATTTAGGATGACCCTCTTCCTGTTGGTCTGGGAGTTTAGGATGACCCCCTTCCCGTTGGTCTGGAGGTTTAGGATGACCCCCTTCCCGTTGGTCTGGGTGTTTCGGGTGACCCCCTTCCCATTGGTCTGGGTGTTTAGGGTAACCCCATTCCCTTTGGTCTGGTGGTTTAGAATGACCCCCTTCGCGTTGGTCTGGTGGTTTAGGATGACCCCCTTCCCGTTGGTCTGGGGGTTTATGCTGACCCCCGTCCTGTTGGTCTGGTGGTTTAGGATGACCCCCTTCCCGTTGGTCTGGGGGTTTCGGATGACCCCCTTCCCGTTGGTCTGGTGGTTTAGGATGACCCCCTTCCCGTTGGTCTGGTGGTTTAGGATGACCCCCTTTCCGTTGGTCTGGGGGTTTAGGATGACCCCCGTTCCGTTGGTCTGGGGATTTAGGATGACACCCTTCCCATTGGTCTGAGGGTTTAGGATGACACCCTTCCCGTTGGTCTGAGGATTTCGGATGACCCCTCCCCATTGGTCTGGTGGTTTAGGATGACCCCCATTCCGTTGGTCTGGGGGTGTAGGATAACCCCCTTCCCTTTGGTCTGGGAGTTTAGGATGACCCCCTTCCCGTTGGTCTGGGGGTTTAGGATGACCCCCTTCCCGTTGGTCTGGGGGTTTAGGGTGACCCCCTTCCCATTGGTCTTGGGGTTTAGGATAACCCCTTTCCCGTTGGTCTTGGGGTTTAGGATGACCCCATCCCGTTAGTCTGGTGGTTTAGGATGACCCCCTTCCGTTGGTCTGGGGATTTAGGATGACCCCCTTCCCGTTGAACTGGGGGTTTAGGATGACCCCCTTCCCGTTGGTCTGGTGGTTTAGGAATACCCCCTTCCCGTTGGTCTGGGGGTTTATGATGACCCCTTCCCGTTGGTCTGATGGTTTAGGATGACCCCCTTCCCGTTGGTCTGGGGTTTAGTTTTCCAGGATTTTAGGATGACCCCTTCCCTTTGGTCTGGGGTTTAGGATGACCCCCTTTCCGTTGGTCTGGTTGTTTCGGATGACCCCCTTCCCGTTGGTCTGGGGGTTTAGGATGACGCCCGTCCCATTGGTCTCGGGGTTTAAGATGACCCCCGTTCCGTTGGTCTGGTGGTTTAGGATAACCTCCTTCCCTTTGGTCTGGGAGTTTAGGATGACCCCCTTCCCGTTGGTCTGGGGGTTTAGGATGACCCCCTTCCCGTTGGTCTGGGGGTTTAGGGTGACTCCCTTCCCATTGGTCTGGGGGTTTAGGATAACCCCATTCCCGTTGGTCTGGTTGTTTCGGATGACCCCCTTCCGTTGGTCTGGGGTTTAGGATGACGCCCGTCCCATTGGTCTCGGGGTTTAAGATGACCCCCGTTCCGTTGGTCTGGTGGTTTAGGATAACCCCTTCCCATTGGTCTGGGAGTTTAGGATGACCCCCTTCCCGTTGGTCTGGGGGTTTAGGATGACCCCCTTCCCGTTGGTCTGGGGTTTAGTGTGACCCCCTTCCCATTGGTCTGGGGGTTTAGGATAACCCCATTCCCGTTGGTCTGGTGGTTTAGGATGACCCCCTTCCCGTTGGTCTGGGGGTTTAGGATGACCCCATCCCGTTAGTCTGGTGGTTTAGGATGACCCCCTTCCGTTGGTCTGGGGATTTAGGATGACCCCCTTCCCGCTGGTCTCGGGGTTTAGGATGTCCCCCTTCCCGTTGGTCTGGTGGTTTAGGAATACCCCCTTCCCGTTGGTCTGGGGGTTTATGATGACCCCCTTCCCGTTGGTCTGGTGGTTTAGGATGACCCCCTTCCCGTTGGTCTGGGGGTTTAGGATTACCCCAATTCCGTCGGTCTGGGGGTTTAGGATGACCCCTTCCCATTGGTCTGGGGGTTTAGGACGACCCCCTTTCCGTTGGTCTGGTTGTTTCGGATGACCCCCTTCCCGTTGGTCTGGGGGTTTAAGATGACGCCCGTCCCATTGGTCTCGGGGTTTAGGATGACCCCCGTTCCGTGGGTCTGGGGGTTTAGGATGACACCCGTTCCGTGGGTCTGGGGGTTTAGGATGACCCCCGTCCCATTGGTTTAGGCATTAAGGGTGACCCCCTTCCCGTTGGTCTGGGGGTTTATGATGACCCCCGTCCCGTTGGTCTGAAGGTTTAGGATGACCCCCTTCCCGTTGGTCTGGGGGTTCATGATGACCCCCTTCCCGTTGGTCTGAGGGTTTAGGATGACCCCCTTCCCATTGGTCTGGGATTTAGGATGACCCCTTTCCCATTGGTCTGGGGTTTAGGATGACCCCCATCCCATTGGTCTGGTGGTTTAGGATGACCCCATTCCCTGTGGTCTGGGAGTTTAGGATGACCCCCTTCCCGTTGGTCTGGGGGTTTAGGATGACCCCCTTCACGTTGGTCTGGGAGTTTAGGATAAACCCCAATCCGTTGGTCTGGGGGTTTATGATGACACCCTTCCCGTTGGTCTGGGGGTTTAAGATGACCCCATTCCCGTTTGTCTGGGATTTAGGTTGACCCCCTTCCCGTTGGTCTGGGGGTTTAGGATGACCCCCTTCCCGTTGGTCTGGGGGTTTAGGATGACCCCATTCCCGTTGGTCTGGGATTTAGGATGACCCCCTTCCCGTTGGTCTGGGGGTTTAGGATGACCCCCTTCCCATTGGTCTGGGGGTTTAGGATGACCCCATTCCCGTTGGTCTGGTAGTTTAGGATGACCCCATTCCCATTGGTCTGGTGGTTTAGGATGACCCCATTCCCGTTGGTCTGGTAGTTTAGGATGACCCCATTCCCGTTGGTCTGGGAGTTTAGGATGACCCCTGGTTGGTTTGGTTTATGATGACCCCTTCCCGTTGGTCTGGGAGTTTAGGATGACCCCCTTCCCGTTGGTCTGGGGGGTTTAGGATGACCCCCTTCCCATTGGTCTGGTGGTTTAGGATGACCCCATTCCCGTTGGTCTGGTAGTTTAGGATGACCCCATTCCCGTTGGTCTGGGAGTTTAGGATGACCCCCTTCCCGTTGGTCTGGTGGTTTATGATGACCCCCTTCCCGTTGGTCTGGGAGTTTAGGATGACCCCCTTCCCGTTGGTCTGGGGGTTTAGGATGACCCCCTTCCCATTGGTCTGGGGGTTTAGGATGACCCCATTCCCTTTGGTCTGATAGTTTAGGATGACCCCCATTCCCGTTGTTCTGGGAGTTTAGGATGACCCCCTTACCGTTGGTCTGGTATTTAGGATGACCCCCTTCCCGTTGGTCTGGGAGTTTAGGATGACCCCCTTCCCTTTGGTCTGGGGGTTTAGGACGACCCCCGTTCCATTGGTCTGGGGGTTTAGGATGACCCCCGTTCCGTTGGTCTGAGAGTTTAGGATGACCCCCTT
>NC_089782.1:53344287-53369287 GCF_040412425.1 Macrobrachium rosenbergii | reverse complement strand
ATATATATATATATATATATATATATATATATATATATATATATATATATATATATGCATATACACACATATACATGTACATACACACACATATATATATATATATATATATATATATATATATATATATATATATATATATATATATATATATATATATATATATATATATATATATATATATATATATATATATATAATACATATTCTACTGGTACTTATTTGTCTAAGGATTTTGAAACGCTGCGGGTTTCAAGCACATATTATTATTATTATTATTATTATTATTATTATTATTATTATTATTATTATTATTATTATTATTATTATTTCATGAAATACACATTTACCTTTAATTTAAAGTTATCTCCCAAAAAGCATACATAATCATATTAAAAACCATTATTATTATCATTCAGTGGAAAGACATCTAGAGTGCTATATACATATTTACATATATATATGCATATATATATATATATATATATATATATATATATATATATATATATATATATATATATATATATATATTTTTAATTATTTATATATATGATTTTTTAATTTTCTATATACACACATGCACATACAAACACACATGCACATATAATATATATATATATATATATATATATATATATATATATATATATATATATATATATATATATATATATATATATATATATATATATATATCTTCTTCTTCTTCGTTTTAACGTGCTTTTTCCCATTTTCTATATGGGGTAAGCACGATGCCTTCTTTACGAAGGACTTTGATTTGGCGTTGGGGTAGGCCGTAGCCTCGATCGGCTGCCCTGCCTGACATCGTATATATATATATATATATATATATATATATATATATATATATATATATATATATATATATATATATATATATATATATATAACACTTTTTGATAATACTTTTGATAATACTTTCAAGTGTTTGCGTTGAATAGCTAATAGTAATATTATCATTATTGCATGTATCTTGGGAGATAATTTTGAATTTAAAAACTGTAGGGTAAATGTATACGACACATAAAGACTTGAATATCAGCAAAAGATATCATCGATTTTGTTTTACTGAAAATTAAATTTGCTTAAAATCATAGAAACGTGATTTATAACTATTATATATATATATATATATATATATATATATATATATATATATATATATATGTATATATGTATATATATATGTATATATGTATGCATGTATGTATGTATGTATGTATATATATAAATATATATATATATATATATATATATATATATATATATATATATATATATATATATATCGGAAGAAGTGCGTGGTACATATATTACAATCCACTCGCCTCATATTCTGTGATTCTCAGTTTTGATCAAATTTCCTGTTTTTCACATGCATCATGTACTGACTAAAGGAGGTGGAAACCTCCCATTTAGGCATTTAAAAAAAAGATTCAGCTGTCTACGTAAACACATGCTCCTATATGTTTGTACTTTCCTCTCATCAAACTCACCTGTATTAATTACATTTACAGCAACATCTTCGAAACTTTCCTCCCAACTTAAGAATATTTTAATTAATAATGTATTTTCGTTTCAGTTAAATAATATTCACATATATCTCGTGTCCTTCCTCGTTTCACCATTACATCCATCGTCTTGCTCTCCCATCTGCTGTCTACTAATACAATCATCATCTAGACAAATTTTTTCCTCACCATTTTCCTTTCCCAAGTAAGATTATGAATTATTTTCAATAACATTCACTTTCCTCGTACATTCCCAGAAGAACCTCTGTTTTCATTTACTGAAGCAACCCCAAACCTACCAACATCTTTTTCTCTATCATCCACTTTTATATTTAAACAACCTAGCACAACCACCCTTAATACAGAGTATTGTTTTAAATTTACCGGGAAACTGTTTCCTGTTTTGAAAAGTCAAGGAGTGAAGGTCTAACGGACAAATAAGGAAACATTTATGAACAAATGAATTACCAAAACGAAACCTAAATAATTCAGTGATGGAGAAAAAAAAACTGCAACTTTCTCGCTTGTGGGTTGAAGGAATGTTCAAAAAAAAAAAAAAAGAAAAGACAAAGAAGTGATTGTACGTGCGAAGGAGGGTGAAAGGGGTTGGGGGGGGGACAGTCGATATAAGCCCCGGAAATAATGCATGAAGCGGCAAATTATCCCTTCCCTCGGTCAACTAATGAATTTGACAGACACAAATCGTCTCCAAATTACAAGGGGAGTGTATGTAGTGCTAGTCTTGAGAAGGTACGCTTGCTTGCGTGGTCTCCTCCTCCTCCTCCTCTTCCTCCTCCTCCTCCTCCTCCTCCTCTCCTCCTCCTCCTCCTCCTCCTCCTCCTCCTCCTCCTCCTCCTCCTCCTCCTCCTCCTCCTCCTCCTCCTTCTTCTTCTTCTTCTTCTAGCCGTTTTATAATTTTTATTTTCCTTGCTTTGACAAGTCATATGACTTCCGTGTGTAAATCTAAGCTACTGTTTGGCTCGTCTTTTTGTGGACTGACGTCTTAATTGACGGGTCATTTGTACAACGTTGATTTAACGTATCGATTTTAAGAATTTATTTGGGTGGGAAGCGGGCTGGTAATTATGTGTGTATGTTTTAGGTCAGAGGTATCTTCGCTTGATGAGCCGTTTTTTCATATTTAATTTTAGTATTTCTTTTAGTGTCTGAGTTACAAAGACTATTGCTATATGGGAACTTTGTGAATACATATCATAAAGTTATATACAGATATATATATATATATATATATATATATATATATATATATATATATATGTATTTATATATATCTGTATGTATATATATATATATATGTATATATATATATATGTATATATATATATGTATATATATATATATATATATATATATATATATATATATATATATATATATATATATATATATATATATATATATCTGTATATAACTATATATATATATCTGTATATATATAAATATATATCTATCTATATAACTAATATATATGTATATATATATATATATATATATATATATATATATATATATATATATATATATATATATATATATATATATATATATATATATATATATATGGATGAGAGAGAGATAGAATACGAGTATAACAGGTGATGAATGATTACAAAATAATTTTATGGAAACGGTGACGTCAGAATTTTTCCTACTCTTTTACAATTTTCATATTTTTTTCAAGTAACGAATAACCAAGTGGGGCTCTAACATCCGGTTTCGATGCAGATGCAAATCGATGGAAATGACCTGGCCATTGTCTTGGACGCAATGAAAAGATTTCCTTCCGAACAATCGTTCTCCTGCGTTGAAGCATTATTGTCTCAACAGACGGTTTCGGACATTAAGATGACGGACAGCCCTCACAATGTCTTTCCAATATTCGATATATATCAAGATATCCAACGCTCCGTGCGAAGTGTCATATACAGTTTAGCTATGAAATGTAGGAAGGAATTTATGCTTCGTCGTAAATTTCTAGATATCGCGTCTTTGGTTGTGATTTAGCTGCTCTTCTCTCCTGAACAATGGCCTTTGGTTTTATGGTTGATTTCTACCTTTGGTTTTGGCTATTTTTAACTTGGACACAATCGGAAAGGTATTTAGATTTGTTTGTGTCTCGATGCATAGAGACGAAACGGTAAAGTAATTCGTTATAGGAAGATAATTTGCTTGAAAATGGCCTTACCCTCTCTCTGTCTCTCTCTGTTTTTTTTTTTTTTTGACGTCCTTAACTTGATTGACTGAAAAGCTTGTATTAAAAGGTATTAAAAGTTGAATAATAAGCAACAATTTTAAAAATGTCAGAGTAACGTTGCCAGGTTTTAAAATCCCCGTCCCCAATCAGCTCCCCCCAACCCCACCCACCCCCGGAAAAAGGACATATGTAGAATAGTATGTTTAATGAATCAAATTAAAGATAATTTTCACATGTATCTTTTGACAAAATTTTGCTGAAAACTGTGTTGTCATAACGAATGAAAACCCTTTTTATGTATTGCTTTCAAAGGCTATATCATCTAAAGTTATTTAATGCAAATATTAATTTATGTGCTTGTCCTTAAATTTTATGGCTAAAGTTTGTGGACTCGTTAGTGATAAGAATTAATGATATATTTGATAGGTTTCATTACAAAGTTTGCTTCAAACTTTCATCATAAAAGTTATGTTTGATTGTTACCAACTTTTACAAATGTAAACATTAAGAAGTTTTTGTGAATGAAGGGATTTAGAGTATGTTTACTGCTTCGCAAAAACTGTTGGGTTACGCACAAAAATATATTGCCACAGTGTTTGATTTCTTTGGTTCTTTCTTCATGCCTTTCCATAATGTCCTTTTTATTTTTTATTTCACCAGCCTTTCCATTTTCCCATCTTAATGAAGCCTTTGTTCCACAACCCTCATATGCCCTCTGATCCTAGACCATTGTTTAAATACTTTTTTTCACGATAACCTTCCCCTCGATTTTGCTTCTTTAGTCTGTCCTCGTATCCGATCGCGAAACCTTTCTAAGTTACCTTTCAGAGCCTGACTGGAAAGGACAAGTGCGCTCACCTTGCACACTCAACACTGGGGGTCACAAATCAAACCGCAGCAAGCCAAGCCCAGACCTTCCTCATCGAGAGCGTTTATTTTGAGCAAATAGTTTCCTGGAGCATGGCGCTTGTTTTCACTACGCTCTCAGTTTATGTAATCGGCATTTGAGGTCACAAACCAAGCCAGACAAGGCCAAGCCAAGCCCAGACTTCCTCGCCGGGAGGACGTTGGTTGTGAGCATATACTGTAGTTTCCTGGAGCAAGGAGCATGGCGCGACGGCGAAAGACGACCCATGTTGACATGCATATGCGTGAATTTAAAGCTGGTGGGATCCACGCGTTATTAAGGGATAGTTGCAAGGGATTTTGGAAGTCGCCGCTTCCAGCGTCTTCTTAAGAGATTTACTTCCATTTTTTTGTTCATGATAAGGGGATTTGCTGGTAGGAAGTTTTACATCCTTTTTTTTTATCAGCCTTATGATTTTTAGCCTGGTTTGTATCGCGTGTCTGAGCCTGTTTGTGTCTTGCCTAATTTCATTGTCCCGACACTAACAGTTTGTTTTGATTTTGTAAACCTTTTTTTGTTCTTGTTTTTATTATTATTATTTTTTTTTGAGGCGAGGGAAGCACACGATTGTTTTTGTTTTACTTTTCTAGCTCTTAGGATTTTAGCAAAGTGCAAAGTTGCAGTTTCTAAAGAGTCTGGTCGTCCAACTTCTATAATTATCGCAGAGAGAGAGAGAGAGAGAGAGAGAGAGAGAGAGAGAGAGAGAGAGAGAGAGAGAGAGAGAGAGAGAGAGACTTGACTTGTCTTTTTGGAATGATTTGCAAACTTTTAGTTAACATATGTGCCCTAGAGATAATGCCATTCAAGAAGATTATTTCTTGATATTCTGCGGCAAAATGGATATACATACAATTACATACACACACGTTATATGTATACATACGCGTATATACTTATGTATTTAGTATATATATATATATATATATATATATATATATATATATATATATATATATATATATATATATATATATATATATAGGTTGATTTATTTATTAAGTAATGTTTTGAGTATTTAATGAGCGACGTTAAGTCTTGTAGTAAATTTTGCGCGTGAACCTAAAGGTCCTCTGTGTTTCATTTAAATGGAGAAACTCTGAATTATAATCCAGTATCGTAAATGGTCCTAATCTTGATTGTACATTCCATCCGTTAATGCTTTTAAAAAGATAAAATTGAGTGCCAGTGAAGGTAATTCATTAACATTTAGTCTATTATAAACGGCCCGTTTTTTTCCCTCTCATACTTCAAAAAACCCCTTTTTGTCAGTGATGACGAATTCTTCGTATTTGAAGCTCATGCTGTTACCCATTTATTGTCTTCTTGATTCATTTCTTTCTTCACTCTTGAAATGTTCTATAAAAAAAAAGGGAGAAAACCTCCCAAAACTTCTCTAACGACTTTCCATTGATTGGTCGCATTGTGCATTTTGTATGCAGCCGGGTCTTGACGGAGTAAAACGGTGGTTTCGTGATTAACGTACATTCTTCATCTACTGTACACTAGCGGGTTATAATTTAAAGGTCATAAGAGTACTCCCTTCCTTTAAAATGCCTTTGCACCCAGAATTACCTGAGAATAAACGCGGCAATTGCGAGCTGCGTTGCTGGACTATAAAAGGGCAACTACAGAAATTAGTAGAAGGTAAATGCTGATGATGTTTTTTTTTTCGTACGGTAAATACCTTCGTCATTTCCTTTAGGTGTTGAATTATTTGTTTAGTGTTTAGTATGAATTAGCCCTTTCTATATCTTCATATACTGTATATATATATATATATATATATATATATATATATATATATATATATATATATATATATATATATATATATATATATATATATATATATATACATACAGGGTGTTTCAAATTAGGGGGCCCCCTCTACAGCATAAACTAAAATTGATACGGACAAAAACCAAAGTACCACAGCCTGCATTCTTAACGGGTATGATTTCAGCAAATCGCAAAAAAGCTGAGACTCAAATTCCATTTCCCTGAGCACTTCGGTCACCTCTCTTCGCAGGTCGTCGAGGCTTGGTATACCATCATAGTTCACTGTGCGCACTTCAACACGATCCTTTAAGATACTACCAATGTTTTCACACACATTAAGGTTAGGGGAGCTACCTGGAAATTCGCTTGACGAGAAGAAATTGATACCACTGTTTTGAAGCAGCTCCTGTGTCTGAAGAGCCTTGAAACATGGTGCCTTATCATGCAAAAATGTGACTTCTTCAGCAGATAACACATTTTCAGGATCTTTGAGGAAAGGAAATACTCCACCAGTAAGCACAGTTTCTCTGAAGTATTCACCATTCCATGACTGTCCTTTTTCTTTGATGATGCACATTAACTGTTTGGCTGTGAAACAGAAAAATTCCCAGACATTCAGGAAATTTCACAACTTGGTGATAGCGCACGTCATCACTGATATCATCCAACTTTGCAGCCCAAATGATGTCATTTTTATGATTTGGCTTCCTGACTCTGTAAATGAAGAATTCATCTGATGCGGCAACATGGAGAAAGTCAGCTTCATCCCAATCTTTAGGAAATGAACCAGAAAACCATGCACGGTCTTCCCTCTGTTGCTGAGTGATGTTGGGCTTGCTGATAACATGAAATGGCTTGATACCAGATTTTTTCAACACACGATATACAGCACTATAACTTCTCTTTTTTCCCCTTTTTGTTTGTAGTTCAAGCGCCAATTTACATAAAGACTTTCTTGGTCTACCCACTACCTCAGCTATGATCTTTTGACTCCTGAGAAAGGGCTTCAGGCCTTAGTTCCAGTTTCTTTTAATGCAATTAGCTATCCAGGAACGTGAAATGAAGGATGCGCCAGCATCCCTGGTATCTCTGAAGGTTATAGCCCGGATTCGGTCAATCCGTCTGATTTCCTCCGAGTCGTTAGCCATAGCTGTATCTAACTCCGTCGCTCAGTCTGAAAATACAAGAAATGTAAAATGAAAAATAGCTTAATAGAAACTTAAAATAATGTACTTGGAGATAGGCTATAGCAGAAAACTTCATAACTTTCCATTTGTTCTGTGGAGGGGCTGGGGGCTCTAATTTCGAAACACCCGGTATATAAGATATATACAGTATATATATGTTACTTTCTTTGTTTGCATTAAGCAGTTTCCCCTAACAGGGGATAGCTCGCAAGTAAAGAAAAGTCAATGGTCACTGCCACATTCAGAATTAAACGGGCTGAATCGTGGATGAACCGCCTGTAGAAAACTTCCACAACTCTAGCCACTTCATACACCTACACAGAGGACACATCAACAGCATGTAGAACCCGCCAACACAAAATGCACCGGTCACCTCTTCATAACTCTATAAACTGCAGGAAGTAAATTTAGAATTAAAACTTTATACAGTATTTTCTTCAATATGGCCCCGCCTCTCCCTCTCTCTCTCTCTCTCACACACACACACTCTCTCCCCTGTGAAGAAGCGTATTTTTTGTGAATTGTATTTTAAAATTAATAATCTCTTTGTTTTTCTTACAGGTAAGTTCAAGTCCAGGACAAGAAGATTCGAAATTTCGAGTAACCTCGTAGTTACTAAGGTATGTGCAATTCATTCTTACTAGGCTACTCCTGCTGCTGTAAACCTTTTGCAAAAATAAATTTTCTTCCTTCATTCTTAATAAATGGAAGAGAGTTATGGTTAAATTTCATATAAGCAATGACTCCATGAGGGGAGCGCTAACCGTCCAAAATCGGGGAAAAGAAGAAAAGAAGTTACACAAAATAAAAAAGGTAGGAGAAATGATAAAAAAGAAGAGAGGTGTGAATATTGTCGAAAGAATGAATGGTTTCTTCCCTTCAAAGGTTTAGTCGCTTCACTGCGAGAAGAAGCGTTGGCGATTAGTTCAGGAGAGTAACATCTGTCAGCATTATGATAATATTAAGGCTGTTTTTTCTCTCACTCTTCCTATATCTCCCCCCCACCCTACTTCCCCACTCCCCACGTCGATACGATAGTGTCTACGATGCCATAATAAATAGCTGGGAGACTGTTCTTTTTCTTTTTATTAGTCGAATTTAGGTTGACACATGCAAGGCTCTTTCTGAACCGAGTGGATAAGTTGAATTTGCTACTTTTCTTTTTGTTATCTTCCATTGGCAGCTAAGTACTTTCCGTAGCTGCTGCAAAAGGCTGTGATGGGACGGGGGATTGTGACCTGTTGCAGTTAGGAGAGCGAGGATTCGACTTCTGGCTGACCTTGTTCAATAGTCCTGTAGGGAGCCCTCACACTCTGTCGTCGTCGGAGCCCAGTCTACACTGTATGTCCACACTGCAGTAAAACATCTTAAACATATCGCGCGCACACACACACACACATCACAAACTGGGTCGATGCCAGTTAGCGACATATTGTTAGACCTGACCAGTTCTCTTACGAATATCCAGTATATACAGGAAAAATATTCGTTATTATCTTACAAGATTGTTGACTTGTTTTCAACATGTTTGTTGTATGTGTGCGATAAGGTGTTGATGTGTGTTTACAACATGTTTTCAAAGTATTTGTTATATGTATGTGATAAGATGCCGACGTGTGTTTACAACCTGTTGTACTGTAGTGTGGACGTCCCCTTAGTAGGACTTCCGAACGTCTGTCGAAAAGGGACCAAAAGAGCCTTGTGCAATCGTGGCGCTGTGGGAAAGTGGGAAAGGCAGACGGTGAAGCGCTGAAGAGTTTATGGTCCAGATGGGTTACTAGAAGCAGTTCATTGAGAAGCTGGCAGAGGGTTACAGAGCTGTGGAAAGGCTTGAAAAGGCTTCCAACAACTTAACCCCTCACTTCCCCGTTCCCCATTTCCTCTTTATCACCTTTCCTCAACATCCCCTCTCCCTGGTGGCACCATTCTTCCTCCTCCCATCACCTCCCTCCCATCGCAATCGCTCCGAATTCCAGTGAGTTGTCGGAGCAGAAAGAAAAGTTTTATGTGCACCTCCTACTTGATGAGTTCGTTATATTATTATTTCTTCTTTTTTTTTGTTTGTTTTTTGTTTGTATTTTTATCATTCATCTTTCAAGGAAACAGACCATTTAAGAGGTTACAGTGGCTGTAACTACTTGCCCGTGGTCTTGAAGTGATGTTAATTGGTGCAATTATTTCCGGCGCCGGAAGCTGGTTGTTTTTTGAGGGGGGCAGGGGGTATCTTGTAATTTATTTATTTCTAGATCGTTCTTTATTGTCTGTCTGTCGTCAGGAAAAGACTTTTATGAAGGTTGAAGAGACAGGCGTTTATCTCTATTAGGTTCTCCTAATATTTAAATTTGTCTTTACGGAAGGAAAGTGTTTTCTGCACCTTTTATATAAAAGAAAATTGTCGTATTCTTCTTGTGGAGATTTTACGTCTCTCTCTCTCTCTCTCTCTCTCTCTCTCTCTCTCTCTCTCTCTCTCTCTCTCTCTTTTTTTTATATATATATATATATATATATATATATATATATATATATATATATATATATATATATATATATATATATATATATATATATATATATATATATATATATATATATATATATATATATATATATATATATATTAGCTGACCAAACCTGGAACTTCCCAGGAAAACTCTGAAGAACTCAGAAAATTTTTCCTACATCTCCTTTGAATTTTGTCATGTTAAGAAAGTGTACTGTCATTGAACCTCTGTCTTGAATTCATTAAAGAAGACTCTGCTCGGGAAAAGGTGGCAATGTCATACAGACTTCCGCAACGAACAGAAAATCACGTATACTGAAAAGTTAGTGTGTGAAGAAATTCACTTATTGAAATGAATAACGGATGAATCTCTGTAGAGACTATAGAGGGGACCCTTTGACAAATTACATATATCTTCCAGGAACAAAGAATGCCACGTCAGTTGTTGTTGTTGTTTAATATTAAGCCAGCCTTGTACTGGTACGGGCTCTTGCTCTTGGAGCAGCCTGTGACCCATGTCAGTGACCATATCAAGTCATATTTAAATGCGAAAATCCCACAGGAACTGTCATACCATCAGCGGAAACCTGTACTAACGTTAGCCTCCCTTCCTACTCCCTCCCCTGTCTCTCTACCTTTCAGTCAGATCAGAATTTTAACGAAGTAATTTCACAGCAATAACAAAAAAAAAAAAAAAAACAACCACAACTGATGAAAGACACGTCACCAGGTCTACGGGGCCAAAGTGTGGTTTGTGCATCCGCACAACTTCAGTTAACCAAGTACTGTTCAGTCGCCTAATTATCACCTCGTGTTATAGACTGGTATTCTATCGTTATCGCATAAAACCTAGATGGTAGGTTGTCGGCTTGACAAACAGCTTGAGAATATCCATAAGTTATTAAGATACAGTGTCCCTTGGCTGCATAAATATTAAATTATTATCACGATGGTAATTTTAGACACCTCAGGAAGGAGCTGAAACTGTTTTCGGTTTCCTGTGCTTGTTAACGAGCACGCTTCAGTTTACTTTGGCGTTTCTGAGGGAAAGTGTAGGCCGAAGTCTGAATGGTCTAATATAGAAATTGTCGATGTACGGGGATTTTTTAGTGGATTAAGGATTTAGATATGATGATGGTAATACCACAAGGTACTAGAGAATTTGTGTTTTATTGGCACGGCATGATTAAGATACGTTTGGCTTTAGATGAACAATGAAAAAATGTGGTAATTTCGACGCGAGTAGTTTTTTAATGAGTGGGTAAACCTGTCACAGAAACATTTGGACTGTTACTACTACTTTTTTCCGTGGTGAGAATTGTAAGGTCTGACTGGTGTGGTGGTAGAAGTTATATTTGAATTGCTTTATGACTGAATGAAAGTAATTCTATAACAGTCAAACACATCTGTTTAATTTTTTGGATGTACTAAACTGATTATAAGGTTTGCAGTGGAAGATTAATGAGTGATATATATCAACGACTCGTTTCAATTAGCAGTGGAAGGGTATCTGGAACTTCGTCGTATTCCACTAGTTTTATGCCCTGTAGGTTTTCAGCGTTGATTTTGACGAGGTAATAAACAATTATATTAATAATTCTCATAAATTATTATCAAAATTCACGTAAATTCTGATAAAAAATTGATGTTACAGGGGATTTGGATTTATTGTTGTAGGTTAACCATACGTCTGACAGCACCTGGAATAAAAGGTGGAGCGTCAGGCGAAAAATGAGAATTAACCCATCTAGAGCTGAAGGAAAAGGTGACGTAAAAACGAAAACTTCATTATTTTTGTCTGTGTTGGTATGTCTGTCACGGGGTAGGGGTTTGATTTTGAGTTATAAACCTTTCTGGAATGACATAAAGGCTGTGTGCAAAATTTTGTGTGAGTCGGTCAAGTGGTTCAGATTTCTATAGTGGACAAACAAATATACAAACATTCACATATATTATATATATATATATATATATATATATATATATATATATATATATATATATATATATATATATATATATATATGGTTAAAAAATCACACTAGATGCACGTGACTTCAGTATTTAAGTGAATACCATGGGAAAATGACAGGCAGATGTTCAGTCTGTCATTGTCCATCCACTTTATAATATATTCATATTTATAATATATATATATATATATATATATATATATATATATATATATATATATATATATATATATATATATATATATATATATATCTGTGTGTATGTAATTTATAACCGTGATGCCCTCTTAGCTTCTCGAATTCTTCACACTTTTTGGATACGTTTATCACTGCTTCTCGTGGTCAGATCGGCTACGTGACCTTGTTCTCTTATTTTGGATGCAGGTTCGAATCCTACTTTGGACATCAGAATTACTTCATATTCTTACATTTGGATCTAAGGTTTTGCAGTGGCAAGTGTATCCAAAGTGTGAGGAATTCGAGAAGTTAAAATGGCATAGAGGTTTGTACAATTACATACGTATTTGGTGCAAAGTGATTAATAGATTCTGTATACAGGAATAGTAACCATATCGAAATCTCTTTAATGGAAAAGTCGTCTGACTATATCTGACCGAGGTAAGATAAAACAAAGGTGTGAGGGAAAAGGAATATGCCTCTAATATATTATGAAGCGATAAATATTAAAAAACGACATCATTCGTTTATGAATGTTTGATTTTTATTCACACTCAGACATTGTTGTTATTACTGTACTGCTTTCCTGTTGTTCCATCATGTCGCTGAAAAGGAATGAACACATATATGGATTTCGAGATGTAAGTAGGAATTTTGCATGTTTTATAAACCTTGGAATTTTAATGCTTGAAATGTAATGTTAAGGTGATTATTTTGATTTGATTTATTAGTTTTGCTACGCTTAATATAGTTGATGAAGTCAGTATGGAAATTTCTATTCTAATTGTTGTTATTTTTGAATCAAAGAAGGAGCCTGGTCGTTTACAGTTGCACAAGAGAAGGACAGAGCATCTTCTCTTCGCTTTACAAGTCTCTAACACTTCCATCATAGGGCTCATGTCCCTTTCTCAGTTATATTACGGAAAATACCCGCATCAGATGATAAATTATGTCGCCGTGTCTGGGCCTGTGGCTTTGGATAGTTTTATAGCTTATCATTTTTAAAACGGGGTTGACGCCTGTAGCTTGCCTTCTCGTCCAAGGCAAGTTGTGTTCTGAAAAGGATGACTTTAGTTTGTGCTGATTCTCCACTATTCATTGAAACTATTAGTTTTTCTTTGGTTTTGGTTTTTAATTTTCATTATTTGTTTCTGTTTTGTTAATTAAAAACGATGATGTATGTATGTATATTGTATATATATACATTTAAATGGAAAGAAAACTTGTATAAAATCAGCTGACCTTCATGAAAATTCTTTACGAAATTCTAATTAGCCTAGAAACAGGTAATACGTTTGAGGTATGAATTAGGGTACTATTATGATTCTATGACACATGCCTAAGTCCATTCACTGAATTTGCAATAGAATCGATTACAAATTCAGTGAATGGACTTAGGCATTTATTGTCATAGAATCATAATACCACCCTAATTCATACCTCAAACGCGTTACCTGTTTCTAGGCTAATTAGAATTTCGTAAAGAATTTTCATGGTCAGCTGATTTGATACAACTTTTCTTTCCATTTGTAACTGATTTAACGTTTCACCTTTATTTATTTATTGTAAAGTTATGGTCTTCCTGCAAGAAGTACTTTTCTCCTCTTCTTTTTCAATTCGGGTATTACCATGTGGCCGCTTGTTTTGGTTGCTTTTTCAATATTTCCGTCTTCATGCAGACTACAGTTTCAGGTAAGAGCAACTGACGATTATTAAAAACTCTCTCTCTCTCTCTCTCTCTCTCTCTCTCTCTCTCTCTCTCTCTCTCTCTCTCTCTCTCTCTCTCTCTGTTACTTTCCCGAGGACCCAGCCCTGTCATTACAAGCATCAATAACAGTTCATCGCTGATCCCTCTCAATCGATGGTGAGCAATAAGAGATAGCTTTTCCTTCCAAATCTCATGTGGGGGTCCTTCCTCCCTGAGGATCTCTCCTGCAAACCCTTCCCCCTCCCCACGTCCTTCCCTATTCTTCTCTTCTATTTGGTGGTCCTACCCCACTGCCTTCTAGGTCTTTTATTCTCATAGCCTGGTTTTATTTTTGTGTGGAAAGCTTCGAGCAAATGCCACGTGATTTTTTTTCTCATTGACTATCGTTTCTCTCTCTCTCTCTCTCCCCAGGGTCATTGACCTGGGGATATTAATGGCATTTTACTTTTTTTTTATTTTATCACTTGGCTTTCTCACTACGTTTCTGTGTATTTTTTTCACTATATAAATTTTCTTTGTATTGCAAGTACTGGGTTAAACTTCTGGCATTCCAGAATTTGGCAAGCTTTTTTCAGGTGAGGTTGCTAGAACTGCACCCTGTCAATGGGCATAGTTATGTGTCGCCGTCGTTTGGAATTTCTGGGAGATCGCCATACATACACACACGCACACACCAACACATATATTATATATATATATATGTGTGTGTGTATGCATGTATATGTTTATATATGTATACGTATATATATATGTTATATATACTGTATATGTATATGAATACACACACACACACACACACACATATATATATATATATATATATATATATATATATATATATATATATATATATATATATATATATATATATATATATATATATATATATATATATATGCCGTTTACCAGGTGCAAGAAGAGATAAGAGATATGTTTCTCTCTCTCTCTCTCTCTCTCTCTCTCTCTCTCTCTCTCTCTCTCTCTCTCTCTCATTTATGTAAGGGAAGTGTTAGTGAAAAATGCGGAATTAATTCAGACTGAAGGGATTACAAATTGAGCGTTTAATTTTAATCTGTAAAAAAATGGAATCACTTTTATTTTTTCCTAGTTCAGAGAGGATGAGTCCAAAGACCCCCGATGATCACTTTTCACGAGAATGTCATCGCTCCTCAAGCTCGAATAAGCGATGTCATGAAAGCTCGGCATAACCTCCTCAACTGCTGCTATGCCGAACCGCCCGTACCTGCGAAGCCAGCAAATCGGCCCGAGGTTTGCAAGATCTCGATCTCTGAAATTTCAGATGCTCCTGGGATGTGCCGGTCCATGTCACCCTTGGATTATGAGTTGGATGTCGACGTCTTCTAATATCCTCACTTCAGCGAGGAGCGTGAACTGTGTTTCGAGGAGTGATTTATTGGCTGTCATAACTTGGTCCATTCGGAGCTGAGGACGGGCTCTAAGTTCGGCAGCCCGTAGGCTTGCTAGGTTCGAGGCGGTCTCTAGTATCAAGCGCGTATGTTTCTCACGCTGATATATGGATTTATTTTCATTGTTACATCCGCTACCAACTACTGCTTTAGAGAGTTAGTGGAGACTCTTCGACTAATTATCACGGAACTTTCTTACTAAACATAGATATACAGTATTAGATCAATTTGTGAACTGTATATATCAGTGGAGATATGCCTTCACTTTTGGCATTCCCAGGCATACAAAATATTATCTCTTAAATACAGGCAAGTATCTTGCAGCCTCTTCATACGAAATGCTTAGTGAAATATTTCCCCTCATTTTGTTTGTAACTGCTCTTGTTCCAAGGCATCTGTCTCCATTCACTTATCTTGTTATCTCGGTCATTTTAGAAGCTTCTAATGCTTTCATATATTTCAAAATATCAGGAAGTCTTATTCAGAAGAGCTGTTTCCTCAACGTAGAATTAATATCAGTACTTGGTCAGCTGCTTTCAGTCCATTACCTTTCAAGTGTCAATTCAAGAAATTTTCATTCTGCGTCGAAGGACAGTGGAGACAGTAAACATCTGCCCAGCTTTTTAGTTTTGCATCTTATCTTAGGCTTAGTGAAGGCTTCCCGGGAAACTACAATTTTATATTGATTTGGTTATTATTGGCAAGAACCATCGATTTGTATTCACAATACAGGGGTTGGTGGGGTTGGGGAGGGAGGGCCAGAGGGAAGGATGAGGAGGAGGAGGAGGAGGAGGAGGAGGAGGAGGAGCAGGGGGTGGCAAGGACACGGGGACATGCTCAGATATCAGATACAATAACAGCAAAAGAAAGCTTTCTTGTTTTCCCCGAAGGGAGAGGCTAAGATATAAGAATCAGGCCGAGACGATAATAAACGGCATTAGCTCATCCCCAGGCGCTATATTTTTCGGCGTTCCGTGGCCTTCTTTATTGACTTTTTCTCTCCTGTAGTTTGGAATACCGTAAATATTTGAGAGAGGTTTCGAAGCTTTCGATATGTCGTGGGTATTTATGTCTTGGGATTCATTTTTGTTACTTGTTTTGTCGGGTGAATCAAGACTGGTCTGCGGTTTCTGTTTTCCTGCCCAGATGAGAAGGTCAATAAAAGATGGAATTCTGTGAGAGAGAGAGAGAGAGAGAGAGAGGAAAATGAAGAGAATGCGACACTTAACGTATAGAGAATAGAAATAAAGTAATCCCATCTGAGAAAACGACAATAATTGATTATTTTCTTGATGTCATTAGATCCATATAAAGATACATACAGACGCACACACACACAGACACCCACACACTTATATTATATATATAAATATATATATATATATATATATATATATATATATATATATATATATATATATGTGTGTGTGTGTGTGTGTGTGTGTGTGTGTGTGTGTGTGTGTGTGAAGTAAAATCAAAGACTTATTTCGATATTTTACTCATATTTAGCTGATTACCGAAATATTCCGAACACTACATTTCCTAAGTACAGAAATCATATATATATACATGTACATATATACATAACTATTATATACATATACATATATATACATATATACATATGAAAATGCATAGTTATGTATATATGTACATGTATATACTTGATTTCTGTACTTGGGAAATGTGGTCTTCGAAATATTTCGCTAATCAGCTAAATATGAGTAAAATATCGAAATAAATCTTTGATTTTGCTCACATCACACACACACACACACATATATATGTGTGTGAGAAAGAGAGAGAGAGAGAATTTCATTAATAATCGTTCGATTGATAATTACTAAAAATTGTTTCGTGATTGAGACACTCTGAGACCAAGCACCCAACTCTGGTAGTCTTAATTACTAGTGAAGTTTGCGTTGTCACCTTTCACGTGGGAAACCACCATAAAAATACTTTGCAGACTTGTTTAGGTTACCTTTATTTATCTAAGTCTCGAGGACTGATAAAATACCAGCAGACATTTCTCTTCATAAATTTTTGGAGGCATGTAAGTACACCATTGGAAACGGGATGGCCTCGGTGTAATTCGTACACTACCGGGGTGAAGCCGTTCATAAGATCTCTCTCTTTCTCGCCCCCTACTTCGTGCTATGCTTCTCATGATTGGTGGAAAATTCTTGCTTAGCCCGATATGTGGCAAAGGTTTGACAGGGAGTGTCTCATTGGACCATCACGTCAGTGTATAGCAATCAACACAAGCGTAAACAATGACATAAGATTTTTGGTCATAGATAATACAAAATTCTTCAGTCCATACGTTGTAAGTCCCATATACCACACATTTCACCGCTCGTCATCAAATAAATGCTTTTTGTCGAACTGAAACTGACAAATAATGTTTATACGAATAGTTTTTGGCGCTGAATACGATGTCACGATTAAAACTTCCATTTAATGAAGTTCTGTCGCACTCCGGGGAAATGAACGTAAGGCGATTATCAAGCACATTCAAGTGGCAAAAATAGTCAGTATTCTGAAAATCTCTTGCCTCTGAGCTGCTCCCTGCTGTGTCTGATGTCCAGAGTTACCAGGGTGTTGACATATGTTGATATTTTTTATCGGTGTTAATTGATATAGATGAATGAAAAAAAGACTATTTCAAAAGGGAATAGCTGTATTAGCCTCTTACACAAATCTCTCTCTCTCTCTCTCTCTCTCTCTCTGTGTATGTGTGTGTCTTGATCATGATGTGCAGCTCAGGGGGCGACTTAACATCTCTCAAGAGTTTTTTTTTCTTTTTCCTCTTTTTATGCTCTTTTAACGATGGCAATCGTATGTCCAGACGTAATCCTATCAACTCCGAGTTGAAGTACGTCAGAATATGTAAATACATTTATATTTTTTTAAATATTCATACTTCGAAACAAAGGTCCCGAATCAAAATGTTCATCGGGAGTAATCTTTATATTTACAGGAGTAACAGGCTAGTCTGACCAGTGTAAAACTTGCGAATTTTGCCAAAACTTAGGTCACCCTGGAACTTCCAGGGGGCTTTTATGTCAACCGAAAGCTTGTGCTAAATTTTTCGTATATTCTACTTTTATATAATTGCTTTTGTCATACATGAGAGCTTGATCATTTCTGTGTCGTTTCTAATAAAATTCGATGACAGCTTCTAAGAGTTTTAGAAGCTCTTCTAAGAATTTCTTACATCCAGGGTGCTGCGATTGACTAAGTTACTTAGAGCTGACGTCAAAGCTGTCCCGTATGCTGATAAGAAGTGATCAGGCTTGATGATAGTCATCAGATTTCAGGCTTAGAACTGAACAGCTCTGGAACCTGCTCAGTACATCCGTTTCCTATTCACCTGTATTAGAATGAATGTGGTGATTGTGAAAGAAACTGCAGATACAAGTAAAAGAATGTGAGTTTGTACCAGAAGAAATTTGAAAAGTGAATGCGAACCAATGAGGATAAGAGCATGGCGAAGAATAAATGCCAGTCATTTTGCTCTTTTCGTTGGTGGCAGCGCAAAAGTCTCACAGCTAAATATACCCACGTCCGATCCCAGACGAGGCAAGGAATGGAACGGTATTTAAACATTGCGACACCGAGTCCGTAGTCAGTGTTTTTACGCACGACACTGGAACAGTAGCAGTGGCATCAGAATGAGGTTCCTTGCTGTTTCAGTGGCTCTATCGCGTGCTTGTGACTGCCTTGTAGCAAGACAGTTCAAACAGCAGGTAAAAATGCATAAGAACGACTAATCTTGGTGCCTTTGTAGGGATTCTGGGTGTCATTTAGCCCTCCCCCCCACTTATAAAGTGTCGTGTTCATTTAAAGAATTATAATTCAAAATTCAAGGGCAATCACTCCATCTGTTTTTCCGCTAATCACTATGAAAGGCAAACGGAGAGCAGGTCACTCTTTGGTTGTTTGAATTGATGACCTTGTAACGACACATTCTGTCATCGTAACTGATCTATTACTCTACGGAAAAAATATATGTGGGACAAACTATTTCTGGAACACAACTGTGTTTTTGTGTCAACTGAATAAGATTGAGAAAATTAAATTTTGACTTGAGAAACCACTCTCTCTCTCTCTCTCTCTCTCTCTCTCTCTCTCTCTCTCTGGCAGATGAGCTTTGTTTTCCAAGTTTCCGAGTAATTTATTTATTGATTAAGTAAACGAATTGGCGTTCTAACAGCATAATTTTTTTTACTTAATTTTTAATATTTTTAATACCTTGAAAGAAACTTTGATCGTCTGGTTAGAGGTAAATGGGAAGAAGAATGAAAATGGTAAGTAATTGAAAAAGAAAAAATTACTACAATGCCTGTTTATTACAAGTTGTTAAGAAAAATGTTACTGGGAAAAATTCAGGAATCCGAAAAAAATGATTTCATCGCTCAGTAAAACAGTTCAGGAATTAGCATTGGCCATTAGACAACAAGGACAAATATATTCAGAAGGGGCATAAGCAACAAACAGAAAAAACCTTTAAAAAAATTCAAATCATTATGAGTTTTTTATGTTTTTGTGTATTCGCGTGAATTATGCCTAAGTCAAAGGAAGAACGCGGGAAACTTGTGTAAAAAACAAACAGCGAAATATCTTGCGATGTTAACGGAACATCATTGCAAAACTAGATGTCGTTGATGGTCAGTTTTATTTTATTTTGTTTCATTTTATTTTACCTAGAGTAGAATCGTCATTGTTGCCCAGCTGATACCCGTAATCCTTTGGACCCTTGACAAAGCGTTAGAATCCTCGGAATGTGTCATTACAGCGTGGGTGGCGAGGGAAGGACGGGGGTTGAGGGGCGGGGGGCCGGGATGCTTGCAAGAGAGAAGCACTTGCGATAAGTGCCAGAGAGCAAGTGCCTCGTCATTTGAGATCGGAGGAGGTGCCCAGGAGGCAGAAGAAAGGCATGGCAGATGAGGCTGGTTGTTGGGGCGTTTGACAAAGGGTGCCAAGTATGGGCGACAAAAGTATGGGTGCGTATGGGTGGGTATGGGGCATGACAGTATGGCACTGCGTGGTCCCCTCCTCTCCTCTCACCCCCCAATTCTTGGCACGGGTCTCGTTATTTATATCCAGTGCTATCATTGGGTCTCTCCTTCGCTCCCTGTACCACCAACCAATAAACACGGAAAAGGGCTTCGTAAAAAATGGTTGGATACGCGGCGGAGGCGGCGGCTGGCCTCCTGTAAGCTGGCATGGGCCTTCAAAGATGCCCCTTTGCTGCCCCCAATTCCTCTCCCCCTTCCCTTCCCTTCCCCTTTAAACAACCACCTACAACTTCACCTTTCCTCCCCAGCCCCCCCTCCCCTACTGAAGTTCTCCTCCTCCTTCCTTCTTCGCTCAACCATCAACTAACCACCCAGTCTGGGACGAAGGGGTAAAAAAAGTCTGGTGGGCGTGGGTGCGGTGGAGGGTCCCGTTCGTTGGACTAAGGCAGAGACGCACGTAAAAGAGCGAGGCGGTGGTCTCTGTCGTCGTAGTAGTAGTAGTCGTCGTCGTAGTAGGCCTAGCGCACCGAGGCACTACCAAGAGCCAGCCAGTTAGTCTGTCCCCGCGCGCCACTACAGCAACAACACGAATACCACCGCTCTAACCCCACCACACACCACCACCACCACACACTCTCACACACTTGCTCTCCCTCGCTCCCTCTCTTTTCCCCTCTCTCTCTCTCTCTCTCTCCCTTTCTCTCTTTCTTTCTCTCTCTCTCCTCCCTTATTATCCCCTTCCTCATCTGAGAAGCTTATAGCAGCGTGTCGTGTGCTACCGCGTCTTAAAGCAACTTTTGCTTTTCCCCTCCTCCGCCCCGCCCCTACCTCCCTCCCCCCCAAAATAAAACTCTTGGCCCCTTAATAAAAATAGGTCTAGTTTCCCCAATGACCAGTCACAGTGCCACGCGCTAACGAGTCAGAATCGCATGGAAAAAGGCATCCGTATCGCTTCTGGCTGACCTCATCCGTCATCATCGAGTGTCATCCAAATCTGGTGGGCCAGTTCGGTGGGCATACGCAATCATAGCACCTGACTTCAGTAGTGGTGGTGATAATGATAATGATGATGAGAGTCCTGAAGTTTGAAGAAAAAGTGATGATGATTACTTGAGTCATGATGAAGAAGGATACGAGAATCCGTCTCCCGTTCAGAGCAGAATTATTCTTGTTGTTGTTGCTGATATTCTCGTAGGATTGTTTACGTCTAGTTTTTTGTATTCAATCGTTCTCTGCCTGTGTGTCACGCTCCTTTTTTTTATGTAGGCCATCATGGCGACTGTGATTTTGATGGCAGAGGGCCAGAGTAGTCGAGGCCACCACCGACATCAGCCTCGTCTGTGAAGTGGAAGGAATTCCTAATCGCTTTCGAGGTGAAATAAAGAGCCCTAGAGAAAAGCGAGGAAGGCAGCCCGGCCGAAACCTAAGTGAGTGTGTGCGTGTGCCTGTTGTTTTTAAGCGCGTGCAAGTGATTATGTGGTCGCACGTGGGTGGTGTCGGCGGAGGCGCCAACGGCGGAGCAGAGGATGGTCATCCACCTTCGGAGGCGGCTTCCCCTCCTCATCATCCACCTCCTCCTCCTCCAGCTCCTCATCCACACCATCATCCGATCCATCACAATGCAGCGGCGGCTGCTGGTTCTCATCCGCCTCCGCCACCTCACAACGACTGGAGGTGGGACTCTCAACACCGCCATTATCCACAGGTAATTATCTGATGATGATGATGATGATGATAGTTGGGGTCATTTCTCGACAGGTGTTAATGAGGCATTCCATAAATGAAGTCCATTTATTTCTTATTTGCACATGAATATCTGTGTGAAAAAAAAAAATGCGACATGTCTCCTGTCAAGCTTTAGGGTCAATTTTGAAAGTTTCGTATTGGCATGATCACAGGTTGTACACTGTGTCAATTAGATCTCTCGCCCAGTATTCCCGCCGAAGTGAGCATTGGAAATCACATTTGCCCTTAACCCTTCTCCACCTGCAGTCGTGAGGGAAGAAAGAGAGGGGAAAAATGTCCCTCCGCGTGATTTCAACTGGAACAAGTTTTGTAAGAGGCGGCAGCAGCCTCGACTCGCGGGCTGCATTTTGGCGGGCTGCAAAACTGCATTGCGCACGCGTTGAAATGCAGCAGCCCACCTGTTGAGCTCTCTATTTCTCTTTCTCCCCTCCTTCTCTTTCTCTTTCTTTCTCTCTCTCTCTCTCTCTCTCCCCTCGCGGTCTCTTTCACGTTAGGCGGGGCCAAGGGATGGGAAGGGAGAGAGAGAGAGAGAGAGAGAGAGAGAGAGAGAGAGAGAGAGAGATCCCTGATTAATTAGATTTTTGCTGAGGTGTCCCACCTATTTTAGGGAGGGATGGGCCCCTCCTCTGCTTCCAAGGTTCCTTAGTGGCCTTTTCATTTCTCTGAGCCACATTTGAAGTTAAATTGAAATACTGAGTTAAAATTTGCCCACTTAACAATTTGGCGATGAAGAGGCATTTCTGTGTACTATGAAATGGAGAATTTTACTCACTGATTCTGAAAAAAATGTGGCCATGAAGATCGGATAAGTGAGATGACATTTTCGTGACATTAGAAGTCTCGTCATTGATGTCATATTGTTGGCAACAGTGCCTCAAATGTACGCTCACAGGTAATTGCGTCCTTATTGAAAGTTTACTCTTTTTATGTAAGACTGGATGTTACTGTTGCTTCTGCTTTTATACGTAATATTTCATCTGGATTCACTCATAATTCCGTGGTGGTTCACATTAAAAAAGATGTATTACAAAATCGTGTGCTTGAAGCTGAAATGTCGGGAAAAGCATATTCACATACTTTAGACTATTCACGTGGCCTCGTGATTGTATTGTTATTGGGCATTTTTTAGAGTGATTTGAAGGGATCCGCAAATATTTATATATATACATATATATATATATATATATATATATATATATATATATATATATATATGTATAATATTACTTAGTACTTATCACATGACATTAGGGTAATATATGTAAATATTTGCGGATCCCTTCAAATCACTCTCAAAAATGCCCAATAACAATACAATCACGAGGCCATGTGAATAGTTTAAACTATGTGAATATGTTTTTCCCGACATTTCAGCTTCAAGCTCACGATTTTGCCTCAGTTAGATAGTACAGGTTATGGCACGTGACCATGAAGCGACAGATATCCTTAGGCAGAAGATATGCAAATTCTAAGTGTTTGATAAATTGCTGCACATTTTTTATAAATCCATACGTTGATGATGTTGAAGTGTCACCATCTCAAGCTGAATCATCTGTAGACTTTTAAAAGCAAATAAAAAAGTGGCATCGCATAACGGATGACTCTTTTGTGATGTTTGTATGCTCATGATTGTCATGCAGTGACTTTCGACATAATTGGAGGAAAATTGCACTTTGGAGGCTTAATGCTGAAACTTCCTTATGTAATTTCGTTTGGGACTGTTTTAGTAGACCTAACGATTCTTGACATGACATTTTGGTAGAGTTCACCTTTCGTAAAAGTTTCCCCTTGATCATCGTCTGCTTTAAAATAAGCAAAAACAAAAAACTACTACTTCTTCTTCTTCTTCTTCTTCTTCTCTTCTTCTTCTTCTTCTTCTTCTTCTTCTTCTTAATCCGGTCGCCTTTGTTGATCCGATTCCCAGGTAAGAGTAGGTCTTGCAAAAGCCAGGTATGCGATATCGTTCTCGAAGGTTTGGACATGGCGATGACGACATGACAGGCTTGATTGGCAATAATCATTCAGCCTACAAATATTTTTGTTTCTTCCGCCGGTCTCATATTTAGAAAAAGACCTTTGAACTCTCATTAAGGGGTATATTTTTCTCAATCATTTGACAGGTTCCTCGTGACACTTTAGCTTTAATTAATCTAGAAATCAAGCGTTGCATAGAAGGCACTTTTGCGACTATCCAGTTGAACATAAAGATCTCTTTAGTGTTTAGACCTGGAGTGGGTCTCAACAGACAGCCAGAGTTGAAGAAAGTTTGACAAAGCGAGTAGTGGAAAAGAACGGATTTGTTAGAAATATCACAAATGATTTCGAATGTTTGTTTCTGGTAAGAAAAAAAAATCACCAATAATTCTCTTATTTGTTTGCTCATTTTGAAGGAAATTCACAAGTAAGTATTTTGTTCGTATAGATTGCTTGGTTAGTTTATCTCTTATTGATTCATTTGAGATTATTCTCCAGCGTCGCCTTTTCCGTCGTCTTCCTCACCCTGCGTGGAAATCCTTCCCTTCCCTTGACCTGGAAACCTTGCAACTGAAAACTGAATCTATTTTCAGGTTCGTGAAACAGACCGCGGGAGAGAGGTCTAAACCACCCCCAACCTCCAATAAAGATCATTATAGTTGTATCTTGGGAAAGAGATCGGGAGGTGGGGAGGGTGTTGGGTGAGGTAGATCAGAAAGGGAGGCCACAGCCAACTTGGAGGAACGTGTGGTAATAGGGATAATAACAACTGACAGTGATGGTAATGAGGGGTCATTATGGCAGGAAAAGAGGGCATCGCATACGCGTTTCATTGTAGCAGGGCAATTATA
>NC_089782.1:53296787-53339287 GCF_040412425.1 Macrobrachium rosenbergii | reverse complement strand
GATTAATCATGAAACGGAAGCCGTTCCACGGCAACACTTTCTCTCTTTCTCTCTCTTCTCTCTCTCTCTCTCTCTTCACTGTACCTCTCTCTCTCTCTGTGTATCGCCTCTCTCTCTCTCTCTCACGTTTTCATCACCCACCCGAATCGCACTCATTCTCACCAAATCAATTAAATGGACTATTTAAAGAAACGCAATAGTTTCTACAAAAATAGGTTTATTATTCAAATAACCCAACAAGAAATGAATAAAACAAAGCAAAGATTAAAATGCATAATAAATGAAATATCGAGTTAGATAACTAAACTCTGAACTGCAAAACACTTCTGATTAAAGAAGTCTCACTATGGCTAATAGCCTGAAAATATCCAAACTCACACATACCCCAAATCAATAATTAGTCATTGTCTACCACATGTTATTCGAACCAGTTTTCAACATCTGCCACAGACATCTGTCGGAAGAATCAAACATGATAGGAAATGCAAAACACAATAATGGAAAGTGTAAAATGCTATGGCAAACGTAACATGACAAAATAATAATTCTTATTCTGTTAAATCTCCCACACCAGTTCAAAAGTTCATAATGATTAGAAAATCATGGTAAAAATCACAAGTAATTTTCTCCCATAAAAACAGAGATTTCATGTCTACACATCATTCAAAGCCTGGATCCTCTCCAAAGCACACACACACAACTGCAGTTCTATCACGTTAATGAACGATCAAACTCACTTTTAGGCAGATTTTGGCGTAATCTAGATCAAATTAACGCACGATATATATACACAACACTATATCACCTGATGTATTGCTGAGGAATCAAACTATTTGCTGAACACAAAGATTTTACCTCGAGTCTCTCGATATATCTGACTCCATAAATTCTTTCATCACATCTTAAAGCATTGAAGCTATAAATGCATATATGTGTCCTTTAAAACTTGTATATATTTTTCTATATATATATATATATATATATAATGTATCGACAATAAATAAAGAAGTAGTATTTGAATAGTCGTGAGATAGAGATGTATAATTTCTATATGTGCATTAGTGTTTGATATATGTAGACGGCTCGCCGTGATTTATAATAGGTCCATAAATTTCCTTTAATATCTTTTACGACACTTGCTTAGACGGCCGTGAAGACAGTTTCTGGATATCCCTGAAAGAATCCTGGAGTCACTCTCACGGTTTTCGGAGGATGATGGATAATAACGACCCTTCCCCACTCATCCTTCACCCCTATCTACCCCTGACCTCATAATGCCCCCCCACCCCAGTCCTTCTGAGGGAAATTACGAAACGTTCAGCGTAGTTTTGAATGGCCCGTATTTTTTCTGATTTTCATTTGTAGCCATGAATGACTCGAGTTCCGGGCTCATTGTATAGATGTTTTTTGCTATGAAAAGCATTTTCTTAAGTGTAAATACACATTTTATGACTGATTATTTTTAGCTTTACAAATTGTGAAAATTGTCGTCTAATTTCTACTGATTTTGTATCGATCTCTCCCACTTCCGCCTCCTCTTGGTTCTGCTGCGCCCGTGACTTACAAACCTCAAACCAAGGAACCCGAATTCGATCCCCAAACGAGGCAACTGGGGGGAAGTGTATGGTGTTTTCCTTAAAAAATTCACTATGCCTCTGTTGGCCTCAAGACCTTATGTGACCTAAACAGTGAATAATGTTTAAACAAAGATTTGTCCTTAGTCAACGCTTGTGGATGTGTGTGAGAGAGAGAGAGAGAGAGAGAGAGAGAGAGAGAGAGAGAGAGAGAGAGAGAGAGAATAAAAAATCAGTGATCAGCGCTGCTTCAAAATGTGTTCCATGCAACGCCCATTAGCTGAGTGTCCTAATACCATCTCATCATCCTCTGCGCAATCGAGCTTTCTCGGGAAAGTGAAGGTGCGTCGGCGATGCCTCCAGAAAGCGCTGACAGACGCACGAGCCATGGCTAAACTTAACTTTAAATAAAGTAAAAACTACCGAGGCTAGAGGGCTGCAATTTGGTATGTTTGATGATTGGAGGGTGGATGATCAACATACCAATTTGCAGCTCTCTAGCCACGGTAGTTTTTAAGATCTGAGGGCGGACAGAAAAAGTGCGGACGGACAGGTGAAGCCTTCATAATAGTTTTCTTTGACAGAAAACTAAAAAGTGTGAGGTCCTCGACGAGGTAATTTTCACCTTTCCGGGAGAGATTCATTGATCTAATACCTCTCCCTGCATGAAATTTTAGAATATTGTAGCTCATGATTTGGCTAAAATAGAGTTTTCTAGACATATGTAATTTTCATATTTGTGCCCCTGTCTCTAAGATCAAGCGCGACGGTGTCCCTGATGATAGTGACGCAAGATAACTTGGTGTCAATCAGTCAGTCAAGGCGTGATAAAACATCATTGTTAACTGATCGATTTTATGAAATTTAGCTGTCTAGCCAAGCACTGGGCATTGTCGAACATTAAACGCCTAAGACAAGGTAAAGAGATCCAGAAAATAAAGGAGATGAATCAAAAGGTTCTAAAAGTGGAACTGAAATGAAACCCCACAGTTGCACTAAGAAGTATCACTTTGGGAGGCTGGACAATAAGACTGAAAAAAAAAAGGGCGGTGGGGTTGGGGGGGGGGGATGGAGGTAGAGTAAAAGCCTAAAAAGTGGATGTAGCCGGGGCTCTAACGGTCGCGCATACCGCCCTTTAGTAATGCCTACAATGCACCACGTGCGGTGCACTGACAGCACTACCCCCTCCCCCTACGAAGAACGCCACCTTCATCGTGAAGGAGAGGCCGACTGGCTAAACACGAAGTAGCGTCTGTGGTACCTTAGCGAATGCTGACGATGTCGTTCATGTCCTCGCTTGGCCAATCTCCTCGGGGGCTCGATCTGTCTGTGGACTTGACCCCGATTTGATCTTATTGCCGAGACCAGGTCGTGAATCTCGCCACCGTGAGGACCATCTCATTACCATATGTTTGTGTCGATAGGTCATAAGGGAACTGCGGCTGAGTCAGGTCATTTTTAATCAGCGTCAATTTCGGTGTTTGTTTGTCGGTCCAAAGGTCGTCGAGGTTAAATGAAGTGGGCAGAGAGGTAGGTAGCCGATGTATTGAGTCTCTCTCTCTCTCTCTCTCTCTCTCTCTCTCTCTCTCTCTCTCTCTCTCTAAATTTTTGTAAGAATGCTCTCGAATGATTCGAGGTGCAACTTGCGTTTTGTTTTAGCTCATCTGCATAGAGTGTTATACGTATGTGGTATGCGGCTTTGAATTTTTGTTTTGTTTTGTTTTTGTTTGCTCAAACACCGACCGGAACATGTCCTATTTATTTAAATTATTTTTAGCCACTGAATTACTAATTGATTTCACATACTGGTTTCGAGGAAGGAGGCAGTAATTACCGTATCACTTGCTTCTTATGAGAGAGAGAGAGAGAGAGAGAGAGAGAGAGAGAGAGAGAGAGAGAGAGAGAGAGAATATTTTTTTTATATAATACAGACGTTAGAACGTCACAAAGGTCAACGACACCATTCAATTTTTTTTTATTTCTCGCTTTTTACTCTGAGGTGCTTAAAGAAAAGGCGAAGAAGAAAGGAGAGAATCGTAGGAAAGGACTTCAGTCAGAACTTGGCCCCTGCGGGTATAGACAGGAGGAGGAAGAGGAGGAGGAGGCTGCCGTTTAGGACACATCCTACATATCCTACGTTCTAGGAAAGAAAAACCTCGAGAATCCTCACCGCCCGCAATAGGTCCTTGATCCGAATCGGGCCCGAGAAAGGAACGGGCAGCAGTGGTAGCTGGCGCCGCCGGTTTGGAAGTTATATAACGTTCTACTGCCATTCAGGACATGTTTAATGTTCTCGAAGCATATATGTGAAAGGGATTGTAATTTACGTGCGCTCGCTTACAGTCTTTTAATGTCCTAAGCCCCCCCTCCCTCCCCCCTACCGCCCCAACCCCCGCAACCAACCCACCCCTCTCCCCGTATTCCCACACCTCGTTCTAGTTTCTTGGACCTCGGTTCTTCGCCTTTTCTATTGGTTCCTTTCTTCCTTTTCCTCTTTGCTTTCTCTTCGTTTCTGTTTTTGTCTGACTGTTTGTCTGTGTACCTCATAATTGGGGTTCTCTCTTTCTCTTTCTCCCCCTCTCATTCTCTCTCTCTTAATGCATTCATCTCACAAGTGAATGGGCCAGCGTTCGATCCAAGAAACGGACGAGGAGGAAAGAAGCTTAGTTGTAAGTCGACTGTTGTTTGTTGCAGCAGAAGTCAAGAAAGAGAGAGAAACAACAGACGTGATTGATCAGTATGCCATCAAAATGCAAATCATTAGGTAATTGCAAAAGGAGGAAAGGGTATTGGCGAGGCAATTCTCACCCCACAGTGTGAAACTATTCCGGAGGGGCGTATTGCCGATAGTGCACCTCACGCGGTGCGCTGTAGGCATTACTCAAGGTTCTTTGCAGCGTCCCTTCGGCCCTTAGCTGAGACCCCTTTCATTCCTTTTACTTCCTCCGTTCATATTCTCTTTCTTCTATCTTGCTATCCCACACCCCACCGCCCCCTTTTCTAACAGTTGTTTCATCGTGCAACTGCGAGGTGTCACTTCAATTACACCTCTAAAACCTTTTCACTCTCAATTTTTTTACAGCGCTGAATGACCTCATAGGTCCCAGCGTTTGGTCTTCGTCCTAAATCCTATATTCCATTCCTTTCCTCGTGAAACTATTCACAAATATTCTTCTCTCTCTCTCTGCGCATTTTGTCTGCTTGCGGTTCATTCTAATGATCTTTTCTGGTGAACTGGTGATTTATTCTTTGTCATATTTGTAGAAGCCTAATTTTTCCTTCAGTCTGCTCGTGTTACTTTCACCATTAATCTGATACTTATAGAATGATCATAAATAACTTGAGATTGTAATAAATTTATTAAGCTGCTGATTCTAGGCAGTGCACATCGGTACGACATAGTTGTAAAGTTGAAGTCACTCCCGGCTTCAGCAACCGTGGTAGTAGTATCGCCAGATAGCTTACATTCAAACACTCATAAAGTTCTCCGGAAAACCCATTGCAAACCACTGGGAGGTTGTGCACCCCAGATTGAGAACCCTTGCTTTAGAAGTTACTGTTGCTTGAAGCATATTGGAGTTATTATTGTTTGGAAAATATTGTTGCTTGAAAGCTGAAGTTTCTAATTCTTGGATGCATCAGAAGTTTCTAATAACCTAAAGCAGTAGAATCTTGAAATGCTTTAAGGTTCCACGAGTTATGAACTAGTTTTCAAAATATTCAGAGGTTTTTGATAAAGATTGAAAGCCTTATAAGATGTACGGGAGTTAGTATTGCTTGAAGGCCATAGATATTAATTTTGAAAACCCAAGGTGAAGTCCCAGAAAGCAGCACCAAGAAAACAGTTCTTTCTTTTGTTACTGTTCGCCTACCCATCAACATCAACACCAAATTACAAACGTTGGTGTTGCTCATATACAAAAACAACACCACCGAAATTTCATACCTTAGGTGTTGTTCATCCGAAAATAAACTACAATGCAATTTTCCACCTTTGGTGTTGTTCATATGCATAAAGAAACAACCAAACAGACACCATTTCTTCGTTTTGGCGGCGGTGGCAAAACCAACAACAAAACGATCATGATGTTGTTGGTGTTGTTTACAGCAAAGCATCGCCGCCGGGGCGCTTCTCAGGAGCACATAATGAACGTTTCCAAGGCCTATAAATTTGCTGGAATTTACATCTTACGGCCTATTCTCATAAAAGGCGCCTTAACCTAAAGTCTTGCCTTCCGTAGAAGCGGCGCTCCAACGACGTGTTATGAAAAATGTAGCTTCAGTTATGTGAGAGCAGCCCTCGGCCTTTGGCAAGGCTTGAAGAAATGAGACTTGTGGCTTTTTTGTGTTCAGGAAGTAGATAAAAAAGAAGTGATTGCGCTTACGAAATGACGCGCGAGCGTGCTCGCACACGCACACACACACATATATGTGTGTGTGTGCTCGTGTGTGTGTGTGTTCGTGAGTGCGCGCATGTAGTATTGTCTTTTATACACTCGTGTCTTTTTTTATATTCCCAAATATTAAGTCACAAATTTCGTCTAATATCCAGTTCACTGTGCCTTGGGAATAACGCACTTACACCCAAGGGGAATTATGATAATTGATAAGTGCTTCGTTACCGGCAGGATTCGAATCGCTGCCGGGATTAGAAACAGCGATAGACAGTGACCTAATCTTTGATATGAAGGCATTGAGGATTTTGTCTCTCCCCCGAGTCAATAGTAGAAGTTGTTTTGTGTACTTATAATCCCGGGAATGGCTGGAATTCGGGAGTTTTCAATCCATGCTATAGCTCCTACTAAGGTCTACAAGGGAGGATAAGAATGGAAGTTATTGTCTGCTATGAAGAAAAGGCTGTGTTTACAATTTGTTATGAGTTACATTACGAGATAATTGTTTGATTTATTTACGGTATGCAGACATGTAAAATAAAAACAGTTACAGGAACAATGGGGTATTAGTGTAGTTTTTTCTTGTACTTCCGTTTGAAGAGAAATGGCTTTATGAAAAAAAAAATGGCGAATATAGAAATAATATGGGAAGTGAACTATACTTAAAAGTTCTCCGGCAATGTCCAAAAATTTCTGAAGAACGAAACAAAGGAAAAGAATAAAAAGGATATCGAGTCCTTTGACCTATTTGCTGGTGTGTCATAAGGCCAATGACCCAGGATTGAATCGGTGCCAGGACTGTGTTATGACTTCAAGAGTTAAGAGGAAATGTCTTACATGACCCTGCCTGCCTCATCAGAGGAGAGAGAGAGAGAGAGAGAGAGAGAGAGAGAGAGAGAGAGAGAGAGAGAGAGAGAGAGAGAGAGAGAGAGAGGCCGACAGACAGAGAGATCCGGAGATTCTGGATTAAGCTGTTGCGTTTATCATGTACTGAGTTTATGCATATATACACATTATACATGTATATATAGATAATATATATCTGTATACATATAATACAGTATAATGTATATATTACATACATACATATATATATATATATATATGTAAATATATGTATAGATATGTATATATATATATATATCTATTTATACTCGTATATATATTAATATATACATATATTACATATATATATACATATATTATATGTATATATATATGTATATATACATATATATTTATATATATATATATATATATATATATACATATATTTATATATGTTTATATATATACACATATATATATATATATATATATATATATATATATATATATATATATATATATATATGTGTGTGTGTGTGTGTGTGTGTGTGTGTGTGCTCGCGCGTGTGCATGTGTGTATGTGTGCATGTGGACTTTTCAGTATCATTTGCTTGGATTACTGGTTTCAAACGGACCTCAAAAGTTAACTTTTTTTGTGATGGTACCGTAATATAATTACTCTGTCGCGAAGTATCCATTTTTTCGGTAGTTTTTTCGTCTGTTCTTTTTCTTCAGGCAAGTGAGGTTCTTTGAATGCTTCCGAGTAAGAGAAGAAGTTGTAACTTTTTGTTATCGAAAAAAAATAGCTTCTGGGCTTGTCACAGCTTCGTTTCGGTCGTTTCGAGACGTTTAATTTTGAAAATGACATTTTGTATCACATTTTCGTTCGTTTCGAGTTTAGTTGATAAATAAAAAAGGAAACAGATACTCTGTACGGTATATCATGATACAGCATTTTTGTGTGTGTGTAGACACCAAACTGTATTTTGTGCCTCTCATGAGAGGTCAGTTGGCTCAAATATCCCATTTTTTGTTATCTTCATTATTTCCTCTTGAGGATGTCTCTTTCTTTGTGACTCCAAATTATTTCAAACTTGGAAAGAAGGGAGCTTATTCTCATTTTCTATGTAACTTCTATAATTAAGAATCTTACCGACTCAGAGATTCTCAATAATGATTCTTCATTAACAGTACTAAGAACACTAAAATTTTATAATCTTCTACCTGTATTACAATCCTCTATATGTTGTAAAATCGGTGATCTGGTTGGCTTGGCCAGCAAGCAACCAGTGCGAGGAGAAATGCCATAAAGTTCGGAAGATCTTGTCCGGACTGACCTCTTTGACTGGTCAATATAGGTGGCGTTACAGGCGTCACACTTGTAAATATAGGTGATGCCAGACAAAAGGTCTGAAGGTAGTTTATCCTTATGGTTTAACAATGTTTAAATAGTACGGTTGCTGGTAAATATTGACTTGTGGTTAATGTGGGGGAAGCTATACTTAAACATATTTTTTAATTCTCTTGAAACGTATTTAGAACAAATTTATTTTAAAGTTAAAGAATGTAGTACCTTGAATTCATTCCAAGACCGTTAAAAGTGGACTTTCTGAAAATGCTAAAACTTGAGAGTGACTTACTGTTTACGGTAGTTTTGGTAATGCTTACATCTAAAAAGTTAGGAATATTATTTTCTTCGCGTGCTGGACGTGACTTAGATTTCTGAAACCAAAAATGTGTCGTCAACATACCTGTGATAAATGATTGGTTTAAACTCTAGGGTTTACAATCATCGAGCCATCTTTTTCGTGAAAACACAGAAATATGAAGGCCACTGGGGCTGAAAGTGGAGAGCCCATGGCGAAACCCTCAAATTGTTTGTAGTGGAAATTATTGAATAAAAGTGGTTATCGTTTATACGTAAATTAAGAAGTATTTTAACAAACATTCTTTGAAATATTTCTCTTGTTCAATGTTATAGTGAACAGAGTTCAAACTATGCCGACTGTTTCTTTGATAGGAACGTTTGCGAATAGAGAGGTAACGTCAAAGCTTGCTAGCACTGCACCTTCGGGCATTTCAAAAGAATTGATGATGTTCTTGAACTCATACGTGTTTTTCAGTGTATACTGAATTTCTGTCAATGTCCGTAGAAAACTGATTAGAAATTTCGCTAGTTTATAGGATGGTGCTTCAAAGGCAGACAGAATAGGTCTTAATGGCATTCCATACAATATTGATGGTGGAGACCCACTCACAAACCGCTTGTTATATTCTTCTTCACTAATTGAACCATTCTTTCTGAGCTTTCTTAATTGGTAATTGATCTTGTCTTCTGTATTCAAGTTTGCTTTTTATATATCTTCTTGAGGACATTTCATAAATTTTGAATTTTCAGAGAGTACAGCTTCCACCTTTTCGACTAAATCAGATCTGTTTAATACAACAGTGCCGTTACCCTTATCTGGCTTAGATATGACAATGTTTTTATTCATTTTCAATTTTTTAAGTATAACCATATCCTTAGTGGAAATGGTGTTAAATGAATAACGAAAAAACTTTGGGATTTTAGTGATAATGCTTTTTACATTATTCATCACTCCCGAATTATATTTATAAATGGGTTTCTGTTGACAGTCGGTAGAGGAAGTGTTCGAAGCACAACAAAATCGAATTCTCGGGGTTTTTTGAACAGTGGGAGGCTTGATGACAGAAACTTTTCTCTGCTGCTGAGTACATAGTTGGAGTAATTGTATATGCATTTGTCCTCGTTGTTTTGGTTTAAGTCGAATGATCCTCCCCAGTTGACAAACTTCCTTCTGTGAACACTTATTATCTGTTCGTTATATCTCAGGAGGGAGTTTTGAATAACATTTTTCACATGAGTAAAATCAAGATTGCTAAGAGTATTCCTGACCCGATCCTCAATGGCGGCGGTATCATGCTTCAGTCGGGCAGGCTGTCTCCGTTTGCGGTCGATTTCTTGTAATAAGAAAATGTGTTGACAATCCTCATAAGCGGGCGGTTGGGTGAGGTTTATTCTATACGCTTTAAACCTTAAAAAATTTGTCATTATACTCTGCTGTAAGCACCTTTAGAGAAAATCCCACGTCCAATGAAGCCTTTGACTCTTGCTTTGCCAGCTTTTCCCATTTCCGTATGTCTTTGGTAGTCTGGGCATCATATCTTCTTCGGATTACGGTGAAAGAAGACAGATGTTTTGGAAATCTCAGTCTCAGTAGAAAAGAAGAGCGCAGGTTAATGACCCCCAGCCTACCAAAGACGTACGGCAATCATTATTGAGAATCTTTGAGTCGATAGAAATATTTTTTAGAAAACCAGATCTTACGACATCTTTTTTTTATTATTTTATCGTTGATAGCCGCTTTAGCACCTGTGGCTTAGCTGACGAAAAGTTCGTGAAGAGTCCTATTATTGTAGTGCAGTAACCATAACAAGAGCAAAAGTACATTTTACACTACAGCAGTTTTGATAAATACACTCTGTGTTTTTCATGAAAAGCTATTATTAGGAAAACGCCACCCGAGGTACCACAGAGTTGTAATTATTTAGCCATTTTCTATTGAAGTTATGTTAACTGAAGTAACTGTTAGACAGAATGCACTGGAACTCGACTCGAGTATTTCGAAAAAGAAATTAACAGGTCATTTACCTGTGTTTGCTGAATTTGTTATATATATATATATATATATATATATATATATATATATATATATATATATATATATATATATATATATATATATATATATATATATATATATATATATATATATATATATATATATACACACACACACACACACACATAATTTCCCCATTTGCAGGGATGACGCTAGAAGATGTTACCTGCTAGATGTCAGAAAGTATTTTTAGAATGAGGTTGTTAACCCCATGGTTTGATCCACGGATGTTCAAAGGGATTCTGTGGTGTAATGTGTATGTTTTTGAAATGGTCACCCATTCAAATACTGATCAAACCCATTGTTGTTAATTATGCTGGGAGACTGAGGCTGGAACTTTGATTTTCCATTCACGATCTCATCGTGTTCAGATTCTGAAACTGTCTTCGCGACGTCAAAGTCCGGAGATGAACATGAAGAGAACACTACATTATTATCTTTTTATTGAACTGTAATTAAACTACTGTAATTAATTCATGGGCATGTCTGCTATTTTGACCGTCACCATTAGCATGGATTTTCCCAAAATGTACTTGGTATTACTATTATTATTATTATTATTATTATTATTATTATTATTATTATTATTATTATTATTATTATTATTATTATTCTTATTATTATTATTTTGGAAGAAGGCCCTCTTTGAGGAAAAATTCTTGAAAAGATAGCCAGTGTGTACTGTTGAGCTTATATTGCACCTTGTCAACTTGGTGTATATGTTTCTTTGTTTCAGCAATGCCATTAACCCTTAGTAATGGTAGCGTGGACTACCGAAACGTCGGGATAGTAAATTAACTTCTAACAGCTGCTTTATAATTTACCTGCTGAAACGAAGGTATTTATATGACAAGTTGAGAGGCCCCAATATTATTATTATTATTATTATTATTATTATTATTATTATTATTATTATTATTATTTCGGAAGGTTAATACAAAGAAGGACCGGCGTGGAGCATCCACACTGCCATTTTTTTGTTTATTATTATTATTATTATTATTATTATTATTATTATTATTATTATTATTATTATTATTATTCATACATGCAGGTGAAAAGAGCCGTAATCCCTGAACCAGCCTAATAAAAATCTTATTAACTGAAGGCTCATGTGCGCGAAAAAAAAAATTATCTGAAACAAACAAATTTAATAGAAGTAAAATTTCCCACAAGACTAAGGAAGGCCGCAGCTACAGCAGATGACACTTGGCTCGTGATTTATTGAACTGCTAATTTTGTATTCCCTTTTTTTGTGTTATAAATCATGACGAGGCTAGTTATGACATTAAAGATCACGATGTCAGGAAAGGGAATTAGAGAAGTAATTGATCTGTTTTATGTCTTCCAATTATGGGTTTTCATTTTGTGGTGTTGCCAGTTTTTTCTTTGATTTTTTTGACTCTGAGCGCAGGTGGCGTTGTTTCCGAGATTGGCCATTGAGTCTACTCTCACTTGCTTTCTCTGCCTGTCTGTCTGTCTGTCTGTCTGTCAGTACTGAAACGCCAAACATTGCGCATCAAACAATACATAATATTTACTCATCTATCTTATATCTACATACCTATGTATATCTATTTTTCTATCTAATATCCACATATCCATCTAATATCCATATATCCATCTAATATCTAAATTTATTTACCTACCTATTATTTTTTATCTATCTAATATCTATATATCTGTTTATATCTATTTATCTACCTGTATCTACCTTTCCATGTAAAATCTAAATCTACTAAAGCTATCTATCAGTCTACTTCGTTATCTTTCGATCTAACTATGTCTTATATGCCCAGTGTCTTTTGTGAATGAACCCAGGCTGAGTGATTCATTTAGAGCTTTCTGGCGTAGCAGCATCAGTGGGCATCGACACCGAACGCGGACGTTGGCTCTTTTACCTCCAGGAGCTATTGTTTAGCGTGGAATGTGAACCACGCCCGAATGTTGTATACTTGTTCATATCTTCAATCTTGGTGCTAACATTAGAGTAACTGTGCAACTCGAAATGGACCGAGGTTTGAGTTGAAATACTTTAGTTTTTTCCTTTTTTCTTTCGTTCCTTTTTTCTGGTCATCTCTGTTCATTACCTGACTTTTTCCTGATCCTTTTTTGTTTTTGCCTTTTTTACTGTCTCTGTATGGCCGGTTCTTTGTCTCATTTCTTTGTTTTTCAGGAAATTTCATCTGTTTCTTTTATTTCGTTTGCTGTTCTTTGTTTGTTTTTAGTTTTGTAATGACCTTCGTTTCTTCGGTTCTGATAAGCGCTAATGATGGAAGCATTGGCTGATTGAAGGCATCAATGGTATTTCATCCTCGCGAAGCTGTCAGGGAAAGGTACATTTATTTTGGTCGCTGGATTTATTTACAAGATGCAATAATGTATAGAGAGAGAGAGAGAGAGAGAGAGAGAGAGAGAGAGAGAGAGAGAGAGAGAGAGAGAGAGAGATATATATATATATATATATATATATATATATATATATATATATATATATATAATATATATATATATATATATATATATATATATATATATATATATATATATATATATATATATATATATATATATATATATATATTCAGAAAGCTACAAACGTCCTTTAATATCCAATTCACTCTACCTCGGAAATAATATATTTTCATATATGTTACCGAAGGGGAATTTTTAAGTTGATAATAAGTCCACCGTCCCGTGGGATCGAACCAGCGACGGACGAGGAATCAGGACTACAGTGACGAGGAATCAGGACTACAGTGACGTACTAACGAAATCGGCCGATTTCGTTAGTAGTCACTGTAGTCCTGATTCCTCGTCCGTCGCTGGTCGATCCCACGGGACGGTGGATGAAAATATATTATTTCCGAGGTAGAGTGAATTGATATTAAAGGACGTTTGTAGCTTTCTGATTGTATATGAATCACGGTGATGTGATAAATAGTCATATATATATATATATATATATATATATATATATATATATATATATATATATATATATATTTCTCTCTCTCTCTCTCTCTCTCTCTCTCTCTCTCTCTCTCTCTCTCTCTCTCTCACACACACAGACACACATACACGCACGCATGATGAAATTAATTTTACTCATGACATTTTCATATTTCTAGGGGAAAGATGAAACAGGAGTTGTTTACTTACACAGAAGGAAGGTGAAAGGGAGAGTGAAAGAGCAGTTATTCATCTATCGCTTTTGTCACGTTACCTACAGCATGTACTAACCCATCATTTATTTAAAGTCGAAATCACGGGAAACTAATCCCCGAACTTGAGTTATAACAGGTGTGCAGAATTATAAATAGCGCGCGAGAGGACTGAGTCTGGGGTTATTTTCCTATGGTCTGTGTTGTGTGTCTTTGTACTCCTCTTCGTATGTTTGAGGGACTCAGAACAAAAAGATATTGGGTTTTTTTGCTGTTTCTTTTTTATCCTTTTCTTTATTCCTGTCTAACCCTCGTTCCGTTTACCTTTGTCGGATAGAAAGCGACTGATAAAACGAAGAAAATAATTTTTAAGAAGATTAAACGTTTCGCTGCAAAGCATTTTCAAGATTTTATCTGCTTTAGATTTGTCGCGTGTGATGCTATGCTCACGTGTAGGCACACGCACACACGCACACACACACACACACACATCTATGCCAGTGGCTGCCTGCATGTGTGCTTGCCCCACGGCACTTCACGTGCGCGCACCTCCCGGTGAATGATTATTACATTCGCCTCTGCAGATATGATTATGTCCCTGAGGCTGGTCTATGACAGTTATTTCGATGTCCCCCTCCTCCCCTTCCATGCAGTATCCATATGCACCCCTCTACTCCTCTCCCCCAACAAACAACTTCGACGTCTCTGGCTTCTATCTGTTTAGAAACCAAGTTGCTTTGGGTGAAGTTAATGAGATTCTCAGGAGAGTTTACGGCAAGAGTTTAGAGGCGCTGAGCTCATTCCTTTTGACGGAATATATCGGGCAGTGGAATAAAAAGCTTCCTCCGCCTCTAGAATTTATGGTATTCATTTGCCTCAAGCGCTTCTGCGAGCGAGAGATTCTCTAAGTTAGAGAGAGAGAGAGAGAGAGAGAGAGAGAGAGAGAGAGAGAGAGAACCTATCACAAGCAGTACAAGCGTTTATTTCAAGATTTCAGTTAAATGCTGCATTGTATGAAGTGAAACACAGATGCTAGGTAAGTAGAGAGAGAGAGAGAGAGAGAGAGAGAGAGAGAGAACCTGTCGCAAGTAGTACAAGCGTTTTCATCAAGATTTCTGTTAATTGTTGAACTGTTTAAAGTGAAACATAAATGCCAGGTGAGTAGAGAGAGAGAGAGAGAGAGAAAAAAAAAATAAACTTATCGGTGGCCAGAAAGTTCGGTCTCAGAAAATTTGGTCTTGGAATACTTGGCCTCAAAAATTTGGTCTTGGAAATTTCGGTCATAAGCTTTTGAAGTGCTCTCTCGAAATCGATCGTCACTTCCTTGGGAATTAAATTCGGTACTGGACCGTTAGTTTCATAAAAGCTTTATCAATTGTAGCTTTTGTTTTGTCAGGTAATAATGTAAATGCACGAGGAAAGAGTTTCCCATGTTCATCAGCATGTATCACCAGAACTTGATACCATCCATTTGGAGAAACTTTAAAAGTACCATTAATTCCTAAGCAGAAAGAACATGGCAGATCATTAAGTCCTTTGTCTGAAGCAAATATTAAAATTTTTTTGTCGTCGTCCATTCCACTGTCGCTTCGTAAAAAAAGTTGACCATCAGTCAAAACCCGGAAAATTTGAGGCACTTCAATCCAGTACGAGTCAGAGGCAACGGAGGTGCAGCACCTGTTATCGACCTTGAAACCGTTGGTAAAGTCGTTATGTCATTTCTTGCATTTTATCAGGTTTATTAACAGTATAATTCGATAAAATCGTTTTTGCGCTGGGTGTTTCGCTGCTTTGAATATTACACTTCATTTGTGATATAGTATTGCGAGCTTCTACTTTGGCTGATGTAGTAGAAGGATTATGAGCGGTGATTCTAACTCACATTTTCACCATCCTGGATTTTCTTTCGCACACGAGCATCGCCCGTCTTACGCGTCTCACACCGTCAAAATAGTATGGTTTTGTCGGCACAGGATATATGAATGACATATATGTAATTATCTTCATCGATAGATATTTATTTTCCACTTTCTTATTTAACCTACTTTGAAGAGACTTATGGGTACTGTAACTGAAATTGGAAGTTTTGATGGATGGTGTCTTGTAGAAATAGTGTACTGATGACAAAACCTGCCAGTGATTTTTGTTCAGCTGTTATTGTAATATAATTGCCTAGTTTTGTTTGTCTGATGAATTTTCCGATACCAATTTTTGCGAGACCGGGTTTTCGAGACCGAATATTCCTAGCACCGAATTTATCACAAAAGTAATACATGTATCTCTAGAATTATTTAAGAGTACAAAAGTAATACATGTATCTCTAGAACTCTAGAATTATTTAAGAGTAACACACCTGTGTGTGTGTGTGTGTTAGAGAGAGAGAGAGAGAGAGAGAGAGAGAGAGAGAGAGAGAGAGAGAGAGAGTGGGGAGGTGGCTAGGGCTCGACGAGGATATCTCCATCTCTGGAAGAGTGGAACCAAGCCTCAGGTATATAATTCTATAGGTATTTCTCCCTGTTCGCTTTTGAATTAATTTAGGACTCTTTATTTGTAGATGTATTTACACATACAGTATGCATGCCTGTATATAACCCTGCACATACCGTAATACTCCTTGTCTTTTTATTTCTGTTCTTTGGATGCAAAATCCATTAAGGGCTTTATATACATACATACATACATACATTCATACATACATACATACATACATACATGCATACATACATGGATGATGAAAGAAATTACTTAAAAGCACTCATGAATGAAATGTAATAGTTAAGATGGGATTATTAGGTTTTGAGAGAGAGAGAGAGAGAGAGAGAGAGAGAGAGAGAGAGAGAGAGAGAGATCCTTGATCAGCATAGTGACCGAAGTGGTCCAGTTCTGAAATATACTAGAAAGAGATAAGGTAAAGGAAGAGAGAGAGAGAGAGAGAGAGAGAGAGAGAGAGAGAGAGAGAGAGAGAGAGAGAGAGAGATGTACCTTACAGTTTAGTGAGCGTGACAATCCAACCATCAAATGCAAAAAAAGATAGTAAAAATGAGAGAGAGAGAGAGAGAGAGAGAGAGAGAGAGAGAGAGAGAGAGAGAGAGAGCGTTAAAAAAATCTTTAGCACATCTTTTGTTGTTTAGAGTCATAAAAAAGGGAAAGATGCTTAATGTCAAGTGACGCCTGTGAGCCGACCCGACTGATGTCTGCCGCGGGCTTTGAAAACTTAGATTCTTTTCACGTGAATCTGTGAAGAAGGGGAAGGGGGTTTTGGGGGGACGGGGGAGAAGGGAGGGGGATTGTGGTAAGAGGGAAGTGTATGGGCGATTGATGATGTGACTTGCAAAGTGTATGTTCACGGATTCTTTTTTAAGGGGTAAGGTCTTTACTTATGTTGAAAATAAATTTTTTTCTTGGCGTTAGCTTCTGATTCTGTCAGAGCCACCTGTAACGTAAGTATAAGGTACTTGTCCACATATATAGTTCGAAAAATTTGAAAGTAATATGGCTCAATGGGTCTTGTCTTTAAAGACTCCTTTCTTATAGTTTTTTAGCATTATGAATTTCTATTTATTTTTTTTTACTGAGGATTTGCAATTCATGCCATTGTTAGCTTTATTATTTAGCTTATTTAATTTTATTTTCGTTACGGTTGTTCATCTTCACAGAAAATGAGTTTCCCTTCCGAGCTTGAGAAAATGCTCACATTCATATTTATTGCGCTTCTTTTAATGTAATTTTGATACGCAATTCTCATGAAAGCAAAATACAGTACTTTGATAATAAATTCTCTCTCTCTCTCTCTCTCTCTCTCTCTCTCTCTCTCTCTCTCTCTCTCTCTCTCATGCACACACATACATTTTTGTATCATATTGTGTATATAATATATATATATATATATATATATATATATATATATATATATATATATATATATATATATATATATATATATATATATATATATATATATATGTATATATAACTATAATTGCATATATATATATATATATATATATATATATATATATATATATATATATATGCAATTGTAGTTAGGGCTGTGTATGCTTGTTTTATCATTCGTGCACCTTGTGTCTAGTCCCACACCTTTGCTTTAAATTCGGATATTCTGGCACCGTTGAAACGAGTGCAGGGGTGGCGGGGCGTTTGCTCATAATTGTCACGCTCTTTTTGCAAATTCATTTAACTTTATTCCAGTCTTCATTTCCTTCTTATGAGTATACTTTTGACTTGTATTGTACCTACGGCCCGACGGACTTCGGTCACACTTTATCCAAATTAGACTGGTTTATGATAGCGCGTTAGAGTTAGTGATTTGTGTATGAATTTCGAAGTGATAGATGGTTCTTAACATTCAGGCATGATTTCTTGATTTAGGTCTTCTTCTCCTTCTTCTACTTCATGAATGACGTCTGTCTGTTCCTTCGGTATATCTATCAATCACTATTTTTTGAATGTTATGTTTTTTGTACAGATAACCAAATTTTGTAATGGCGTGTTGCAGCACTTAAGGTTTCTCTTTCAGTTTTAAGTCACTTTTGTTATTGACTAGAAAACTTTCTGCTCCTTGAGGGAGTCCTGATTTTAAACATCTGACTGTCGTAACCGATTGCGTCGAAATTCACTTGGCCAATTGCCTCAAAATTGAGCGACGACCTTCATGGCGAATGTCCTTCCTTCGTGATTGGCTGTCACAGCTCATGTTGGAGATTTTGTGCTCTAATAGACACATGTTATTGTATTTTTTCTTTTTTACCATAAATTTTTCCCTAAAGGGCTCTTGTTAATGTTCGGCTTAACTGAATCGCATCAAGAATATTCCCGTTTGTGATATACCGATGACAGAAGCGTGTTGAAACGACTGTCTTCTCCTTTTCGAATTTATTTAAAGATATTTTGTCTTTGGTCAGACACCAACTCCTTCAAGTGACTCACTTAACAGACTTCGTTAAAGCCCGTCCGTACTGTAAATTACATCATTAACCGAATTCCCGCAGTTCGTAAACGGCCGTAAAGGCAACGTGCCATGCGAACCGTCGACTCACGAAATTTCGAGCAAACTTAGGCCTTCGTGGCCCCCATTAATTTTTTCCTTACTTCTCCACTCGCCTATGGTGATTACCTAACCCTGCCCCCTCCCCCTACCCCCACCTCCGAGCCATTGTTCGAAAGTGAGGCCTTCCTATCTTTCTCTCTCGCTACAGGAGCTGTATTATCTTAGGCCCCGGCTACATGCACAGAAGACTCTCCCGGCTTGGGGTGTCTGGAGGCGTACCAGGGGGGGTATCTTTGAGACCAAATGGTCATTTGCAACGCCTAATTACGTGTTTACGGCTTCTTTGTTATCTCACTCATCGCCGACAGACCCAGAGGAGCCGCGCACACACACTCGCTCACGCACACACAATGTTCATGCGCGAATCTTTCTCAACAGCTGTTTTCTTTAACATTAGACATGATTTTGGCGCAGGAGGTTTTATATGATTCTCTCTCTCTCTCTCTCTCTCTCTCTCTCTCTCTCTCTCTCTCTGGTGACGCCAAATATAGTAACCATAAATCAATCAAATCTCTCTCTCTCTCTCTCTCTCTCTCTCTCTCTCTCTCTCTCTCTCTCTTGAAGATTATACTTGTCTCTCTAAAGCATAAGTTACAGGTTATTTAATATTCGAACTTGATACCTGCCTCCCGTCTTTGTTTCTCAGTCTCAGATTAAAGCTAGATTAATTGACTATCATTCGTATTCTCTCTCTCTCTCCATTTGACGTCTTTATATAGAGTGTGTGAGTCCAAAACCTGCTATGTTGCTGACGCTTGGTTTCAATTCAGCGTTGGTGAAATATACAGGTGTCTTGCATTGATTTGTAATGCCGTGTAAAATGGATGGAGCCTTTTCTAGTAAGACTTGAGGCAGCTAGTGGTGAGAGAGAGAGAGAGAGAGAGAGAGAGAGAGAGAGAGAGAGAGAGAGAGAGAGAGAGATCTGAAGATGATATTAAAAGAGAAAACTAATAATTGATGAAGAGGCTGAAGAGAATACAACAACAAATAGAGTAAGAAAAGGGATAGGATAAAAGAACTATAAAAAACGAGACAGTTTAATCTTGCCCCTTTCACAGCGAACGAGGTGAGAAACCAGCTGTTGACGATTGAAGAGAGAGGTGAAATCCAAATGAAGAAACTTAAAAGCTCTTACCTGAGTAAGCGAGTAAGGAGGAATGACAAAGGGGCAAAAAACAAAGTTAGAGACTAAGCGCAGGCCACAACAGGAAAGAAGAATTTTACGTGAAGGTGAAAGAGCTCCAAGACGAGATGAGTGCTTTCAGGTGTAAAAGAATCCTTTGGGAATTTATTTGACTTATTCCTCTGGGTGATTATATTTACTGTGTTAATTTATATATTTTATGTTAGGTTTATATTCCTGTTTATTTATCAGTACATCGATATGACCTCTTTTGTTCTGTGAAATGTGGGATATGATATTTTGTTTTTTTCTTTAGTGTATAGCATGTTCATAGTCCTGGTGTCTAAAATAAGGCCTACACAGTCTTTGGTATAGGGCAGCTTGTACAAACACTTATCTTTTTTGTGCATATTTCCAAGTATTCAAACACAAAAATTAATATATTGTATCCCATTTTAGATTCTCATATGTGAATCCCACGACAACCTTGCCAAGATAAATTAATTCTTGTGGAGAGAGAGAGAGAGAGAGAGAGAGAGAGAGAGAGAGAGAGAGAGAGAGAGAGAGAGAGAGAGAGAGAGAGCAGTGCTTGAATCCATGATCGTTTGTCTTCCAGTCATCAGTTATTTATTTGCAGACGCTGCATTAGGAAGCTTGGCAGCTTTCATCGACGTATTCGTTTAGAATTCATGGGCTTCTGCAGTGTCTCTTGTCTGGTGTTGCGCGGTATTATTATAGGAGTTTATGCGAGTTTATTGTACCGCCCCCGTGTGTGTTCTGTAGCTTTATACCGAAGAGAGCGTTATGCTCTATATGATTCTTTCATTAAATCTGTTTTTATTTGTCTCTGTATTTTTGGTTCTCCTTTTTGTGCAAATCAGATTTTTCCATAGTACTGAACGAGGCATTTATACTGTATATGCTTTTGAAGTTGTTCACGTAATGAACCCAGTATAACTACCTGAGTGGGCCCTCTTCCTTCCTCCCTTCTCACTCCTCCCTCCTCCCTCCTCCGGAGCTTCCCACAGAAGCCAGTGGTAACCTCAAGAATATTGTACTTTTACCTCTTAAAGGAAGGAAGGTTATTATAATTGTCAAAACAAAGGGGATGGGAGGTCTGAAGCATCAATCAGTTCCACCGATCTGGCGTGACGCTAGGCTATAGAAATAAGCCAATCAATAACTTCTGCTGAGTTTTAACATTGCTTCGGTTTTGTTGCTTGAATAAAGATGCGTATCAGGATCCGATGTCGTCATTATTCCAAAGTTTTCGGTTTTCATTAAAAGTTTACATCATTATATTGCGATGAAAAGCATAAAATTAAAAATGTATCTCTCTCTCTCTCTCTCTCTCTCTCTCTCTCTCTCTCTCTCTCTCGTGTCTGAATTTTGATTGTTATGGCCTCGTGCATATCTAGGGTTTAGGAGAACCCGACAAACAGAAATTTACAGCAAAAAGTAATTTTAAGTAAATTTAATAGCTAAAACCGTTTGTTAAAAAAACCACCATGAGAACACAGTACATTACAACAATTATTTCCCTGTTGTGTGATTAGTTAACAAGAAGATGGTATTAAAAGTAAGGACGACGAAAAGAAAAAGGGAACAACCTTTGGTAATTTATGAATAAAATGGGGTTTCAGCAATATCTAATGATCCTTTTGTGTAGACTTGTGAAACGGATTATCCACGATTTAACAGTTAAATATGGATGTGGCTGTGACAGTTGTGTTGTATTTTCTTTGAAGCCATCTGTCTCGATAGGGGAAACGGCTTAGTTGAAAAAATTTATATATATATATATATATATATATATATATATATATATATATATATATATATATATTTATACGTGTGTATATTTATATCTATATTTATACATACATACATACATACATACATACATACATACATATGATTATCGTCACATAAACGAGTGATTTGTTTATCAAACATCACCTCAGGTGAAAAAATAAGAGATTGGGTGTCGGTCCTGACCGGTTTGGACCGTATTTCTAAGTCACTGACGAAGGACTGATACATAATGGTAGAAATTACAATATGTACTGTATATGCTTAAGGGACAAACAAAGTAAACCGCAGGAGACTACAAATCCACATCTGGTAGGTGTCAAATGGGAGGGACAACAAAACTCAAATGGTAGGGTTGGTACTGTTTACAAATATGATAATCCTTTTTCCATACATTTCCACTACCGTCCTTAAGATTTAAACATTTTACAAATTTCTTTTGAAATTATAGGATCAAGTTATGCATGCCTTGGCTTGATATTCATGTTATGACTTTAGCTTCCGTTTATAAAACTGGACTCGATGAAGTTTCTTTCCAGTGAACGCAAGCAACACAAAGAAATATTTTGTGCTACCATTTGATAATAATATGAAAGGTATCCCCCACCATCTTAAGGCATTTGGGTTAATGCAGCATTTAAGAACAATAAAACAATGAATCACGAACTTATAAAGAACTCTCCCGACAACACTAAAGGATGTGTATAAATAAAATTCCTTGTAATTCTCGAGATAACTTTTTTATCGGTCAAACTGGAAACCCTTTGGAAAAAAAGAAAACAGTATAAAAAATGTGTAAGATATGCAGAAGTGAACAGTTGAATTTTTGTACGTTATGTAAAAGAAAGTTATAGTAATTTCATGAATATCCTGCAAGGCGTGTATAAACGTGATCCTATAATTTCAAAAGAAATTTTTAAAACGTTTAGATTTTAAGGAAGGTAGTAGATATGTATGGAAAAAGGATAATCATATTTGTAAACATAGTACGGGGCCCTTAGCACTAATGAGTTTTGTTTCCCCTCCCCTTTGATACCTGTCAGGCGTGGATTTGTAGTCTCCAACGGTTTTATATGTTTGTCCATACTGTCTCCTTATCATTTATATTGTGATTTAGCATATTTATTGTGATCTCCACTATTATGTATCAGTTCTTCGTCAATGACTTAGAAATAAAGTCGAAACCGGTCAAATCCTACATGCAGTCTCTTATTGTTTCACTTGTGGTGATGTGGGATATATATATATATATATATATATATATATATATATATATATATATATATATATATATATATAAAATATGTATATGTATATATATATAATATATATATATAAAATATATATATATATATGTATATATACAGTATGTATATATAATATATATATATACATATATATATATATACTGTATATATAATATATATATATAATATATGTATATATATATATATATATATATATATATATATATATATATATATATATATATATATATATATATATATATAACATCATATACCCATCTCAGGTATCACCCACCAACCCAGCCGGGTACGTATGTTCATGTCAGGATCGCTCAGGTGCGCAACGACCAATAAGCATTGCGTGAATATTTCATTATAAGGGTAATTACTTCCCGGGTAGACCGTATGGTTAAGCTCACTAATTAGACACTCCTACGATACGCTGCACGGAATCCCCGAATTATTTAGTGTTTCGGTTATTAAGGGGTCGAATCAAATAGTCGCCCTTTTTTGCCTTCGAGTCCAAATAGTATGACCCCCCCGCCCTCTCTCCCTCCCTCACTCCCCTTCTCGCCTTCCCTCCCTCCCTCCCACTCTCCTCCCCTCCCTCTCTCCTCCCTTGGTGGTGGCGTCGTGACCGTGGATTGTCATATGAACTTATTTTGTCACTTGATGGATAGCCGTAATGGATAACGTTTAACCTGGCCTGAATAGAGTTGTATTTCTCCCCTCGCTGTATTTACAGCTAAATCATTAAGGGTTCGGGTTAGTAATGTCTGCTTTGTGATCGTAAACACTTGGTTACGTAGCTGTTTTATAGAGCTCCATCAGCGAGTACATTACATTATTCGCATGAATGATTCCAGACATTTCAACTCGTTGCAGAATCGGTCGGACCCAAGCCTTAGTTAATTCTTCTCGTAAATGGTTCTGCGCGATTTATGAGTCGTCGTAAGACGTTAATTGTCAGTTATTGCCATTCGGTTTTATGTGTATTCGGTTTCTTCGTCATGGTTCTGCGTCTTCGCAGAACAGAGGAAATGTTATTTTGATTGTCAATTTGTCAACGTTCCAGTCTTTATGTATATAAGCTTTTTGATACTTTTGTCTAAAGGCTCAGTATTAGTTAAACTATTTGATATCATATAAAGCTTGGGCAAAACTAAGGGAAAACCATTTTTCATTACCACAGTTTAACTTCAGTCAGGTAAAAATATTTGTTAGACAAGTACCGCAATGCGTGTACTTGGTAACTAGTCATTTATATATATATATATATATATATATATATATATATATATATATATATATATATATATATATATATATATAATATATATATATATATATATATATATATATATATATATATATATATATATATATATATATATTATATATATATAAGTTCTTACCTACCAAACATAATAATCACAGATTAGTGTGATGATGTCATGATCCCCATTCCTAGAGCCTCTTAGGGATTCCCTGAGTGATTTGTTTAGAAATGAAATGTAACTATTGCAGTAATGCAAAGTTAAAGATGATGGACAGCTAGCTGAGGATAGAGTCAAAGAGGAATGGAGGAAAAGTGAAACGTAAATAGTAGTACAACTGGGAGCTGGATAGTCGCCGGAAAAACATAAAAAAAGGAAAGTAAAAAATAGGATGCTTGCAAGGCACGTGTTAAGCGCCACCCCCCACCTAGTCTTCTTCCAGTCGGGTTTTGTCTGGATAGACAGGCTTCAGCTTCAAATTAGCATCGCGCAGAAGAAGTTCTGTGGTCAAAATACGTATACTGACCATTAGTTAGTGCCTTTTTATCTGTGAAATTATAAGAATTTTAAAATGTCGTGAAAGGCCTTTCGTTTGGAATTCTGCTGTATTGCTTCGAGAAAGTGTAAGTTTGTATTACGTTAAGCTAGTTTATGATAAGTTTGATTTCTGGGTGGGTTAGACTGCTATACTAATGCAAACAATTTGCCCCTCAACGTCAAGTGGTGGAAAATTACTTCACTTTAAAACTGGGTTGTGTTGAGTCTGTGGGATTCTTAGGCGTGCATTTCTGATGTCAAATGTCGAGTGATGGCATCATCTTGGTTTTGGATCGTATTCAAAGGCCATTAACTTGATTTGTGAGGTTCCACTGACTAGAGTAGTAGTGTACGAGAAAAAGCAAAACAAATATGAGTAAAATGAATATGTATGTGTATTTGTAGACCTTATTTGCCAGATTCTTTTGGCACATTTCTGTAGATTATTTTGCATTTATGCAGCCGATATGGAATATCAGAGTTCGTCCAAACTGCAGTAACATGTCATTAACACACGTCGGCCAGTTATCGCACACATATCACAAACAGGTTGAATACAAGTCAACGACTTATTGATAGTCCTAACCACTGCATCATACGGTTATCAAGCATTTGTTTCCTCACTAAAGGTCGTTGACTAGTTTTCAAGCTGTTTATGATATGTATGCGATAAGTTTCGGACACGTGTTTATGGCATGTTTATGGACATGTAGCTTCTTCAACAGTTCAGCTCTAAGCTTTGCCATTTAGTAGTCACGGGGCTACAGTCATTTATTTTACTGCTTTCCTGTCACTAGATCATTCGGGTCATCCGTAATGTTTTTCAGCTACTTTCGTAGTGGTTAGCGACATTGCTAAAGTGGGTTCTTCAGGAAAAAGACTGACAAATAAATATGGCGCCTGGTGAAACGGAAATACGCATATTGGCTTTCTTAATCGGTATTTTTACGGATTTTGTTTTTTGCATCTAGGTGCAAAATTAATTTTAATTACACTGGTAGATGAATACACTGTTGGATTCGTATCTCATCCCAGGAAGAAAAATACGCCAGTGTATTTGCTTCTTAAGATAATGGGAAAATGTCTATGGATTTTGGAAACAGATTTATATATATATATATATATATATATATATATATATATATATATATATATATATATATATATATATGTATATATATACATATATATATATACAGTATACATACATATATGTATATATATATATGTTAAATATATATATATATATGTATATATATATATATATATATATATATATATATATATATATATATATATTTTTTGCAAAAGAAAAGAAAGAGAGAATATGTGGATGAAAGTTCTTTCTGAGGAACCGATTTTACTGAAGGGGCACATTTCATTTTGAAAAAAACAAAGCAAAAGCGATCTGTAGGTCTCTAGCCAGTAGACAACATTCATTTTGAAATGTCCTGCCTTCTCTGTCGTATCCCTCAGGCGAATGAGTGTATTCGTTCACTTGACGTTTACGGGGACGGAATGAAGAATTACTTATTCAGTTTGATGAAGCTACGGCAGCATTTTGAGAGCACCGTTGAATATATTCGCCGGACACGAAAGCGCGTGATGGACATGAAGAAATGGTAGGCAATGGAGCGGCGAAGTAAATTATGCGAGCTATTCACGATATATTCACGAATGTGGAATTCGTGACTGCTTGTCATTTAATGCCGATATCTGGATCTTGCTCTTTCCTCCGATTAACGTGTTTTGTTTTTGCAGAGATCTGTCCTTTTGTGTTGGCGGTGTGTGTGTGTATGTGTGTGTGTGTGTGGTGTGGGTGTGTGGTGTGGCTTTGCTTCTTGCTTGTTCTGATCACCTTGTTTTGCTTGCATTTCTTTTCTACCTGGACAGACTTATCTGCTTACCTTTAGGTGTCCTTACCTGTTCATATTAAAATCGCGCTGCACTCTACCATCCCTAACTTGTGTGAAATGGTTTGTACCTTGATTTTAAGGGAAGTTGTTGAAAAGAAAAACCTTGATATTAGAAGCCATTAAACCATTTTTTTCTTAGCGCCTATGCCTTTCAAGTTACAACGTGCTGCTCGCTTGTCACAGTTGATATTTATGCTGTCGAGTTCAGTGCTCACGTAAAAAATGGTGGAATAGATTTCATGGAGGTGTTACGAGTATTAATATTTATTATTATTATATTATATAGAAAAATAAACGTCTGCCTCACATCGGGATCGAACCAAGTCCTCCTGAGAAAGAGACAATGACACTACGATGCAGGCCACAGTAATCATGAAAAAGATTGGAAACTAAGTTTATACAAATTACCCGGTGAGTTACCTGGACAGGTGTGCATTATGCATACCAGCGAATTTTAATCACCTTCCCAACCAAATAATAGTAAACATTTATATGGACCAAGCCTAAAAGGACATCATCTTGCAATGCTGTATGCCTCAGAACAGAATGACCGTTTTAAAAGAAACACTAATTGAAGGAAAAATAAATTACCATAAACTAAGAGATCAACCAAACAGACAAAAAGTATGTACCAACAACAACGTGTAGCAAGGCAAAATAAATTAAATGACACTTAGAAATATAAGTTTTTTTGAATTTTTATTTTCTTCATTCTTGTAAAGGTTCTTGCTAGGGAAATTAATAGTATATTTGTTTCGTTGCATGAGACGTTGATGATAATGGGTTGCTCCCCTTATCTTTTACATACTGACGTTTGTTACACAAAAGAAATTTAATCAAAGACGCTAAACTCTAGAAATCACAAGATCAGAATGAAGAAAGCACTTTCCAAGCTCTGTTTGCTTTCAAACGCTTGAATAAGCGACGCACTTAACGCCAAGAATGGCTGTTTATGCCTCAAGAGATCGCCGAGGCGAAAATTGATCTAGTATTCAACATCTTTTGATTTCAGATTGGCCGCCATAGGTGATTTTGAATCTCTCCAGAAACTCATCTTATTCCGTTTTTCTCCGCCTGTTTCTCCTCCTCTTTATGAACGCCAAGGGTCCCCGGGATAACTATTTGCATAATTCAAGATGGGCTGGGGTGTTCTCAAACAATCCGCCAGCCAAATAAACTAAAGGTTCTCCCCCATCGAAAAGGTAACAGATGGACATAAAGGGTCCTGGTAGGGATGATGGCTTCTCCACCCTTACGTCAGGGATAACTTAAAGCTGCTTTTCCCTTTCATTGGTGAATGATCCCCAAAGGTCGTTTTCTCTCCAGACACCCAACAAACCTCGGCAGCAACCTTAGCACGTGGTTTTTGGGGGTGAATGGAAGACGGCGGTCGCGTTCGCTTTGTCAAGCAAAGTCACTTCTTTGGTGGGAAGAAGCCATGGTTTTACTCCCGTTTGGTTTTTGAATTATCTATGGTAGCTGTATCGGAAGATAAGTACTCGTACAGGCAGATTGACAGACAGCCAGAGAGGTAGATAAATAAATAGACAGGGAATCTTAAAGCTTTAGATTAAAACTTTTTGAACTTACAAATGAAATCTTTTTGCGAGTCATTTCGAGAGAGAGAGAGAGAGAGAGAGAGAGAGAGAGAGAGAGAGAGAGAGAGAGAGAGAGAGAGAGAGAGAGTCTTGAACTTTTACAAATGAAATAATTTTGAGAGAGAGAGAGAGAGAGAGAGAGAGAGAGAGAGAGAGAGAGAGAGAGAGAGAGAGAGAGAGAGAGAGAGTCTTGAACTTTTAGGTAAAATCTTTTTTACAAAATGAAATCATTTTTGAGAGAGAGAGAGAGAGAGAGAGAGAGAGAGAGAGAGAGAGAGAGAGTCTTGAACTTTTACAAATGAAATCATTTTGAGAGAGAGAGAGAGAGAGAGAGAGAGAGAGAGAGAGAGAGAGAGAGAGAGAGAGATAAGTATACTGATAGGGAATCTTGAACTTTGAACTTTTAGACAAAATCTTTATGAACTTGCAAATGAAATCATTTGGAGAGAGAGAGAGAGAGAGAGAGAGAGAGAGAGAGAGAGAGAGAGAGAGAGAGAGAGAGATATATATTAAACTTTTAGTTATACTGTTTTTGAACGTACAAGCGAAATTATTGTGAGCCTTGCCTTACCTTACCTAACAGTTCGTTCGGGTTGCCCCAGGTCCCTCAGTGTGAGGCACCTCTAATGCCTGCCAGAGAATTGCTAATGCATCTTCCGGTATATTTTGCGTCTTCCAAGCTTGGATGGTCTGGGATGCATCTTAGATACTTGTCGAGCTTATTCTTAAACACATCTACGCTTACTTCTGATATGTTCCTCGGATGAGCTGGTAACGCATTGAATAGACGCTACATTATCGATGCTGGTGCGTGGTGCATTAATGTCCTGTGTGCTTTTCTTAGTTTTCATGGTATAGTTTTGGGCACTATTAATCTACCTCTGCTTGCTCCTTCCATCTGTTTCCATGCCTGTATTATCATGTAGCGTTCTCTTCTCCTTTCGAGACTATATAAATTTAAGAATTGTAGTTTTTCCCAGTAGTCAAGGTCCTTAGCTTCTTCTATTCTAGCTGTAAAGGACCTTTGTACACTCTCTATTTGTGCAATATCCTTTTGGGTAGTGTGGGTACCATATTATATTGCAATATTCAAGTGGACTACGTACATACGTTTTATAAAGCATGTGTTCGGCTTTTCTTGTTTTGAAGTGCCGGAACAACATTCCCATTTTTGCTTTGCATTTTGCCAATAATATTGCTATTTGATCATTGCATAATATATTCCTATTCAACACCACACCAAGGTCTTTAACTGCTTCCTTATTTGTGGTTGTCTCGATATTAGGTCCTCTATATGCATATTGCATTCCTTCTTTATCACTATAATTTATTGATTCAAATTTATCAGAGTTAAATACCATCCTATTTACCTCTGCCCATTCATATATTTTGTTTAGGTCTCTTTGTAGCGAGTTCCTATCTTCATCACAAGTAATTTCTCTACTTATTCTTGTGTCATCAGCGAAACTTCTCACTACCGAGTCCTTAACATTACTGTGTATGTCTGCAATCATAATAACAAACAGCAATGCAGCTAACACCGTACCTTGTGGCACACCGGATTTTACCTTAGCTTCATCCGATTTCTCGTCGTTTGCAATCACTATCTGTTTTCTGTTTTGCAAAAATTCTTTTATCCATCTTCCTACTTTGTCCACAATATTATGTTTTTTTTTTTTTTTTTCGCTAATATATTATGGTCTACCTTGTCAACAGCTTTTGGAAAGTCTATGTAAACCACATCTGTATCTTTTCGTTTATCATATTTTTATATATGCTTTCATGGTTGACTAACAGTTGGGTTTGTGTACATTTTCCATGCTGTCCTATATTAAACAAACTATTTTTCATTAAATACTTCATTATATTTTTCTTCATTACCCTTTCACACACTCACAGGCCTATAATTACTTGCCTCTAGTCTTGATCCACTTTTGAAAATAGGGGTAATATTTACTTGCATAAGTAATCGTAAAAGTGCTCTTATTAAATATGGTACGTATTAAGTAGCTTGTTTCAAGTGTTCCGTGAACTGTTAATAAGCATTCATTTGTAGGTCCATGAAGCAGCTACTGATAATTCAGTTTTTTTTTTGCACAGGGGTTTCATATGCTATTCAACACTTTAAATGGCGTTATATAAATTATATATATATATATATATATATATATATATATATATAGATAGATAGATAGATAGATAGATATATATATATATATACATAGATACATATAGATATATATATATATATATATATATATATATATATATATATATATAATATATATATATGTATATATATTTCTGTATATATATATATATATATATATATATATATATATATATATGTATATATGTGTGTGTGTGTGTGTATAGGTTGCATATATATATACATATACATACATATATATGTTTATATTATATATCTACATATACATAGTATATATTCATATACATACATAAATATACACATTCATGTATGTACATATATAATATAAACATATATATGTTTATATATATATCTACATATACATAGTAAATATTCATATACACATAAATATATACATGCATGTATGTACATAGTAATTTTTTTAAAACTTAGATACATGTATTGACAGATCGATTTTTATGTTTTATATATATATATATATATATATATATATATACATTGTGTATGTAGGTATATAATATATATGTGTATATATTTATATGTATATGTGTATATATACATGCTTGTATATATATATACAGTATATATATATATGCATGTTTATATATATAAATATTTTAAAACTTAAATATATATATTGACGCCTATATTTATATATATAAACATATATGTATATATATATATATTTATATATATATAGTGTGTGTATGTAGGTATATAATATATATGTGTATATATATATGTATATGTGTATATATACTGCTTGTATATATATATATACAGTATATATATATATGTTTATATATATAAATATAGGCCTATATATATATAGGCCTATATTTATATATATAAACATATGTATATATATACAATATATATATATATATATATATATATATATATATATATATATATATATATATATTTATATATATATAAATATAGGCCTATATATATATAGGCCTATATTTTTATATATATAAACATATGTATATATATATATATATATATATATATATATATATATATATATATATATACAAGCAGTATATATATTTTTCACTATACATAGAGTCTGTGTTTGTGTTAGAGAAACTCCATTTGGCATATCTTCCAATCTGAATAGAAGTGGAAATCCTTAACATTTACATTGGCCGTGCTTCCTAAAATGCCCGAGAGATTATTTTGAGAAAATTACAGGTTTGACTTTGTCTCCAAGACGCAACGTTGAAGCTGAATTACGGAATTTTTTTTCTACGTTTACTTTCGGTTTTAATTTGCAAGGGTGGAGGTGAACGACACAATTTCATTATATATTCTTATATATTCCTCTTTGAGGTCAGTTTTGATCTGCAAAAGCATCGATCGCGAAGTTGGATTCAAATAAATAGATTCACTCAAGGACGCGTTTCTCACCAAGGATTGAGCTACTCACTGATAAATCTCTTAATTATAGCTTGCTTATATAGAAATTCATTCTCTCTCTCTCTCTCTCTCTCTCTCTCTCTCTCTCTCTCTCTCTGCAGCTGGCATCATTACACTAGGTGGAGAATAAGGAACGTCCCGCCGTCTCTCAGAAATTCGTCGTCGACTCCCCACGCCGCAAATGCTGTGTATAACCTTCCCATTTCCCCAGGGCCAGAAGAGACGAAACGCCACTTGCATCACCACATAGGTGTTAAAATGTTGTCATTTTGTGAAGGAGATCAAGATGAATGGGGTTCCTCGGAGGATACGTACCTTGGCAAAACATAATTAGTGACAGACAGACGTTTGGACGTTTTGTTTGCAAACACGAGGAAAGGCAACTTCGCGGTGAAAGCGATGGAATTTATGTTCAATTCAGTATTTCTCAAATGAAATTCGAACTCTGCCAAGAGAGTTTTTATACATTCACACGGGTCTCAGGCATCGATACAAGCGGGGGAATAGTAGACAAGGGCTGAGGGTGCTGCTGCAGCCTGCAGCAAACCTTAGCAGTCTGTGTAAGCAGCAATTAGTTATGGTAAGGCAAAAGTAAAATTCAGATACCATTTCGGACAAAAAGAAAATTAGGCTACACGTACACACACACGCACACATTCCCCAGTGAAATAACAATACAAAAGTGGACCAACACGAAAATCAGTAAGCGCTTGTACTGGGTGCCAGGTGAGTATTAAGAGAGGAAAATGGGGCAGAAAGGCCCGCTATTTTCATTCCTCAATAATACTTAACCCTTTAACCATAAGCCCTCGAAATAACTACAGAGCTAGAAAGCTTAAATATTTTTTAGAGATGATGTGGCTACAACTGCGTGGTATGCGTCCAAGGGGAAGATTTTTATTTTTTTTTTGACGTCGATGAAAACACGGTCTTTTTTCTTTTTTGTTTACTGTTTTTATTCGCGCCTCTCGCTTTCATTTTACCGCTTGTTTAGTGTGCTTTTCGTTTTTCTCGTATAATTTATTACCTTTTTTTCCGTGGCAGTGAGATGTTATTTATTTGAATTTTTTCTCGCTTTTAATATCGTGACATACTTGAACTTTAAGAAGGGTATGATGAGATTACTAATGCGTGCTATTTTTCTTGACTCTTTGTTTTGCTTTGCCAATTACCTCATTTTGTTTATTAATCAATTTTGATACCGCATTTTTCTGGTATCTACTTAAGTTTATTCAGCCTGTAACCTGTACTTGGTATGTCTAGTATTTTGTGCGTTTTTTAGATATTTTATAAATTGCGTCCATTTTACTGTTACGCTATTACCCCCTAAGCCAGATGACTAGTTTCTTTTGGAATGCGGTTGCTAACCTCACATCCTTTTCCACCCTCGTCCGACCAGCTGCAGTCGACTAACCCCTTAGAACCTAATACACTGCTTGGGTCATCAGGGGTACAATGGGTTTTTCAGGAAACGGACAACGGACCCAATTTATTATCTTCGCGTGGGATCGATCTCTGTTCTCTCACATTGTGAGTCCTTTCGAAAACAGAAATCTGGGAACTGACTGAGAGAGGATTCTTCCTGAATAAAGATGCCAAAAGTACGGCACTCTCAAGGCATCAGATATCTCCACGAAAGATCGGCCTTCTGAGATGCAGATGCCACAACACCCAGGAAACAAAGGAGTCTCAGAAATGAACAGTATTGCGCTAAAGTATATTTACCTTAATTTCTGAAAAAGAGTTGGAACCTCTTTCATTGCCAGTATCAGGTTATGAAGCAAACGGCAAGGTTTCTGGCATTAAGATAACCGAAATAACGGGAGTCGTAAAGTGAGGAGCAAAAAATACCGTCGAAATGATTGTCAGGTATTATTTAGAGGCCCTGATTATTTTTGATGGGTGTTCTATGCCGTTTTTGCTGTCATTTTCGAATTTCATTGCCCTGTTTGGAACTGTACAATTTACGTTACTGTTGTCCTTGCTGTCAGGAAAATTGTATTGTATACCAAAATTCATATCGGGGCTTATAAAATATCAAAGGCGAAGGCAAAGAAAAATAATCAGCTTTCCTTATCAGTACTTAAGATTACAGGGAACGAAGTGTATCTATTTGCCATATTGTGCATCATTAGACGAAGCGGTTCATAAGGAGCCAAAACTTACAATTTCTCCCGTCTGGTACCAAGACCACGATCCTTTTCCCAGCCCCTTTCTGTTACTCTTTCGTCGATTGGTGCTTGTAGAGGGCAAAATGTTGCCAACCTTACGGCCGGGGGAGGTGAAATAACACGGTACGCAGCTCTCGCGGGGGAGCGAGCGCTTGTATAAATGTAGTGCTGCAAAGGAAGTTGTGCTGTACCATCAGCACAGCACACGAGAAGGGAGAGGAAAGTCCCGGAAAACTGCTTCGTAAAGTAGGTATTTCTCTCGAAGGATGTCTAATCTGAGATCATGGGTTAGGAGGAGGCGTGAAGCGGATTTTTGTCTGAAGATCGTCGTCAAGGTCAGATCGAGGGGACCTGTGAATAAACTTTTATACTTTTTTATTCATAGCTTCTTCACTTTGTTGCGGATTAGTATCAAGTGAGTCATTTGGGTTTCTGATTGACACACTTTCAACAAGGAATGAAAATCCCATTGACTTTTTTTTTGTTGAAACATTAATTTCAGTCAGTGTTAATTAAATGTGCGGGATTTTATCGTTTCCTTGGAGAATTCCGCGGCTGGTTTTTATGTTCTGTTATTTACTGCCTGGGAAAATGACCCACATCTCGCAGCATAATTTTATTTTCCAGCATTTTCCTGTTCCATTAGATAAGTATACTCGCAAATAGCATGCATTACATTCATTCGTAGTAGCGCTTGCGCTGTGTATCAGTGTTTATATTTCACTAAAAAATTTGAAACACATTCTAATGTTCCACTTGCTGCACTAAAAAATACGCGCACATGCACACACAAATGGAATATCAGAATGTATTTCAATTTTTTTTATTGAAATTTATACTCTGATACACAGCTCATGCGTTACTGCGAATGAATGTAATGCCTGCTATTGGAACAGGAAAATGCTTGAAAATAAAATTATGCTGCGAGATGTGGGTCATTTTCCTGGCAGCTAAGAGATTCCTATCGCCGTCCTCTGATAGGAGGAAGTGACGGAGGAAACGACGGGTCTTTCTTTTCTCTGCGCCGATTACAAGGTGCGGAACGACCGCGCCAATGCTAGACAAGGCTGGGGTAATGCGCAGAACTCGGTGCGTGTCACTTATTTTCCAATTTCTGCATCGCCCGATGTGTGCTGGCGGTGGTGGTGCTGCTCAGGTGTGCTTCCGGTGCCTCGAGCCTCGGCGCTTTTTTTCGGCGGGGGCGTGGGGGTTTTGGGGGGCGGTTGAGTGGAAGGCAGGGAATGGCCATCTCATCGGTTGACTTGGTCCTCTTCTCGTCTCGTTTTATTGTTTTGTGCTTTTGGCATTTCATCGGTGTTCTTCTCTTATTTGCTTTTACATCACTTCATTTGTCTATTAAGCCAGCTTTTTTGTATCCTTTTTTTTTGTTCATGTTTTTGTGATTGTTTTTTATCTTTCTCTTTCATTGTTATATCAGTTCACGGGCTCTTTTCATACTATTACTTGTCCACCTTTTATATACATGTTTTTGTGACATTTCATTGGCTCCTTTCGCACTCTTTCTCGTCTCATTTCTGTCTCCTTCTGGGGCATTTCTTTGGCTCTATTCATTCTGATTCTTGTCTTTTTTCTGTACTTGTGGCATTTTCTTGGTCTTTTGATCCTCTCTTTTGACTTATTTTCTTTCTATTAAAGGCATTTCATTGGTTCTCCTCGTAAACAGTGCTATTCGTTGTGTTGCATTGTGCGCATGCGCTGTAGTATTCACTCAGTATCCCAGGTGCATTCTCAAATACAAGCGAGTTGGCAATTTCTGTGCTTGCTATTGTTACTGTATGATGTGTGTGTGTGTATGTATGCACCTGCGTATGTGCGTGTGTGTGTGTGTGTGTGTGTGAGAGAGAGAGAGAGAGAGAGAGAGAGAGAGAGAGAGAGAGAGAGAGATTTAGGAGAATGAGGGCGGGGGAGGTGATGCAGTTGAACTTTCACATGGGTGAAAAGTAGGTGTGTGTGTCGTTGTTAACAATGACACACCTGAAACACCTGGAACACCTGCGCTGATGTCAGAAATTGAAACAGACGAGACGGAACATATCTATTAGCGGCATCCATCTTTTTTTTTTTCTCGCCCGGGGCGGTGCACGCCATAGACCTGCAAATTCTTATGATAAAACGGGGAATCAGTGGTTATTCGGAAACTCTCCCGCTGGGAATTACCGACAGCCGTTGGCGCGCTGTGATCTTACCAGAAAATTCGTAATCGCCATCAACACGGAAGATCAGAGGAAGTGACGACTCTTGCGAGGGCACGACGCCTGGGAGCGTCGCTCGCTGCTTCTGCTGCTTTCATGCTTTTATTGATTCTCGGGTTGGGCGTTTCTCTTTTTTTCCTCTTCCTCCTGCGAAGTCCCTATGGGAGAGCTAGACGCCCCAGGTCAGGATGCCCTTACCTTCCAAGGCTCGTTGAGAGGTTTTGGATATTAAGTCTTTTTTTATTTTAAGTAATGGTTTTTTTTCGTGGCCACGGAAAGTCGTAATTTTCTTGTCGAATTTATCAATTTACTTGTTCGTAAATTTTGGGTGTCCAGAGTGCATCACCTTGTTTCAGAATCTTTCGTTAAGTAGACCGATAAGTTTTCGATTAGTTGCCAGAAAGTCTCTCTCTCTCTCTCTCTCTCTCTCTCTCTCTCTCTCTCTCTCTCTCTCTCTCTCTCTCTCTCTCTCTCTCTCTCTCATTTGGAAGCTGTTATAGCTTTAAAGTTGTTTCGGTTATTGAATTTATTCGTTGTAACACTATGAAGTATGGTTTTTTTAATCATTATTTACCTTTTGATACTATTTATTTCTGACAAAAATATATTCATCACCTGAGCATCTATGAAGATTCATGACTCATGGGATTCTATCCGGAATCATATTCCTCGCATCAGTCTTTACTTTATACAGCTGAGGATGTCCCTCTCCCTGATATTTGTCATCCTTAACCTTGTCTTTCAAAATTTGCATTTTGCTCTAGGGATGTTGAGAAAATGCTGGATAATCTTGATAGTTGGGGTGGAGAAGGTCCTGATGGTTTCTTCCTTTGTTTTAAAAAAAGTTTCTGCAGTGTTGTCTCCCAAGATTACTTGATTTTGTAGATTTTTATGTCAACGTAGTATCTTTGTGGATAAGCGCAAGCTTAGTAATACAGCGCCTGTTCAAAAGAGTGGCATATCTGCAGACTGCAGTAACTACAGACCAATCTCTATTCTCCCTGTGCTCTCAGAGTTGCTGAAAAACTTATTCTTAAGTCAGTATATAATTATGTGGAATCTAAAGGATTATTAGCTGATAGTCAATAAGCTTACAGGAAGCAGATGGGTACCTGCGATGCTCTTTTATAATTGGCATGCCATTTGCACGAGAACCTTGATAAGGGTTTTGAGTGCAGAGTAATTCAAATAGATTTTAGTGCTGCTTTCGATTTAATAAATCACAAGGCACTTATTTATAAATTTCTGAATCTCGGAGTGAGTGGATATATGTTAGGATTAATTCAAGATTTCCTTACAGGCAGGCAGCACTGAGTTGCTGTGGACGGGATCTTCAGTGAACCAAGACCTGTTATGTCGAGTTCCACAGAGCAGTGTTCTTGGTCCACTGTTTTTTTCAGTGTGTACAAGTGATTCGGTCGTTGGCCTGGAAAACAAGATCGTTCAGTAAGCCGATGATGCAACACTTGTGGGCGTAGTAAAGGCTCCACTTATGAGATATGAAGCTGCCCTCAGCCTCAATCCGGACGTGGACCGGATCAGGGAATGGTGTAGTCGGTGGGGTATGAGGCTGAACTCCAGTAAAACGAAAACACTGTTGAATAGCAGATCTCGTACGGATTTCTCATCCCATCCTTCCCTTCAGGTGGATGGAACTTTGCTGATTGAGTTTGAACCTCTTAACTATTCTAGGTGTAACTTTTGACTCACATCTAACTTTTGAGAAACATCTAATGAAAGTTTCAGCAAATGCCGCACGAAAATTAGGCATTGTTCGTAAGGCCTCATATATTTATAACAGTGATAAAATCAATGCAACCAGTTTTAGGTCATTTGTACTTCCTTTGCTGGAATACTGTTCTCCGGTGTGGATGTCTGCTTCTGCCAGAGATTTATCTCTTTTAGATAGTGGTTCGTGGTGGTAGGTTTCTGTTTCCCAACACTAGCAGGTATGACTTAGTATGTGACTCAGACCATCGACAGATGGTCTCTTGTTTGTCAATTCACAATTGATCCCTGATCCCCTTTATCTACCGAGAGCAACCAGATTCGCTGAACAGCAGCACCAATGTGCAGTAAATGTGCCTCCCTGTCGAACTTCTCAGTTCCAGAGGTCCTTTATTCCTCACACCGCTGGACTGTACAGCAGCCTCCCAGAGGATGCCGTGCTGTTGGAACTTCAGAAGTTCAAGCGAAAATGCCATGCATTACTACCCTAATACTATTCCTCTTGCATTTTAATGCATTTTCATCTATTTACCCATTTACTACTTTATTTTTTTCTTTTTTAATAAGTGGGATCTCTTCTTTCTGTATTTCCCTTTACTTCCTCTTACTTCTTCCAAATGAACACCATATTCTCCGGGAGCTTGAATTTCAAGTCATCGGCCCCTGGATAAAATAGCAAAATAATAATAATAAGTTGTGCCATTACAGTTTGTTTCTATCTAGAGCCATGGAAAGTGAAAAAGTTGATTCAGTTTGTTTATGAGCCATCTTGATTCAGCTGTGTCAAGTTGTCTTATTTTATTAGATATTCTATGGTTTCATTTTTCTAATTGAAATATTGTATTTAGTCTCGGATAAAACTTCTAAAATTACTGTTACTTTCCTTGTATTCGTCACTTTTATATCTTTGTGCTTTTCGTTGAGTAATGATTAGTTATTTTTATTTATTTATTCTTTTAATTTTTATTTGTTATTTTTACTTTTTATTACTTTCGGGTTCAAACTTTAAGAAATAATAATGCAGTATATTTTTGGTATTGTGATGTATAATCTTTAGTTATCGTTAGTCATTTTCAGGTTTTATCCCTTTATCGTTTAAAGCATTGTTTTAATGATATAATTATTTCAATTTATTTGATATCACTTAAAGGTTGTTGTAACTAAATATTATATTTTCACTTAGGTTCAGTCTTTGACTGTTATTGTTAATTATATGTTATTGCATTTTTGAGCATTTTTCAATCGTTATTATCCCAAGAAACTCGCCGTCATTCGCGAAGTTCTTATGATCATGGAATTGCATTGACTAGCAAAGCCTCTGAAGTGTTATCGAGAACTCAGTACTCTAAAATTACCCTGAAACTGTAAATCAGTCAGAATTGCTGTTTACTATTGGATATACCGGCGGTTCATTCTACCAAACACTCGCGGTGTGAAATATGAAAATAACAGCTGCGAATTCTCCGAATCTTCTCGTAACCGCCGTCCTTAGTTCTTCAGGAAAAAAAAAAAGTGGATTTTCCACGAGCGTAGCCAGACTGGAAGTAAGTAGCTTACTTATTTTCACATGTGTGCTGGCTTTTGAATACGTCTGTAATTTCCCCCAGCTTTCTGGATTTCTCATTCGAGCTTGCAGTTGTTAAAGGAAAGTTTTCAAGTGGAGGAACGCATTTCAAACAGAAACATCAGTTACATGTTTTCGTTATGGTGGATTTTTTTTATGAAGTCTGTGATTTGTTCTTTGTCACATGTACAGATGGAATCGTTATGTCTTTTATTTTTTATATGGAAACTCCACGGCCGTATTTAAAAGAACGTTCGTTAACTCAAAGCACCAACCAAACGTTATGATTTTTACATATGACTCCAAGCTTGGTCTTGTTTCATAACTCACAACGTAATGTGCGCATGTGAAGGTGCACATCCATGCCTTACGTCAGTGAAAACATCACTTTAATCTTTGAATACTGGAAGTAAATGCATTTTATAATTATTATTATTATTATTATTATTATTATTATTATTATTATTATTATTATTATTATTATTATTATTATTATTATTATGTAGCTTCTTGAGGGCCTTCTGTATTCTTCTTATTCTATTCTTCTCAGAATAGAGAGGACGCTCTACAAGCTAAATGCCTTTGGAACCGTAACTGTTTTTAATAACACTGCCTTAAAATAGGGACGCCTTCCTAATTATTATTATTATTATTATTATTATTATTATATTATTATTATTATTATTATTATTATTATTATCGAAGAAAAACCACATTTCAACTGGTAATAGGGGAAAAGGACCCTTTAAGTGAATTTATGTTCCTGTCTCCTTTCTGTCAGAAACAGTATCATGCAAATATTTTATGTGTAAAAACTATATGCAACAGAAAGAAAACAGAAACACAACTTTCACTTAATGGGTCTTTATCTTATCAATAAAATTAATTATAATGTGCTTACAATTATATAAAACAAGCCTTAAAGGGGTTTCTAGTAAAGAGAGGTTCGCCATAGCAGATTCCCCAGTTGAGAAGTAAGTGAAAATGAAGAGAAGAGCAAACAACAGTGTTAGGAGACTGCAAACCTCCGCCAAGACTATCTGGAAGACGTATGCGGTGTCGATGGGCTGTTTTCTATATCTGGCGTGAATCTCATTCTCTTTCTCCCTCGACTGAGAGAGAGAGAGAGAGAGAGAGAGAGAGAGAGAGAGAGAGAGAGAGAGGGAAAAGTTCATTCTTGTCAAAGTTACATTCTTATCTCTCACAAAATTAGATCAATAAGGCAGTTACGAAACCCACTTTCTTTAAAAATTTTCATAAAAACCCACATGATATTTTTGCCATGTATAGTCCTGCTAACAAACCAACCAACAAAAAAAAAAATGGCCTCCTTCTAGAGGTAACGAAATAGAAAAAGATAGATCAACATAGACAAAAAAAAAAAATGCTATGGCGGCAGTGCATGGCTCTTAAAAAAGTATTGCAGTTTATTATGAACATCAGCATTGGTGATGTTTTATGCTTCATCATACCTAATACATAACTGGTTGCTGATCGCTGCTTTTCTTTTTATCTTTGCAGGTAAGATCGTCAGACTAAAGGTGACTTGCGGCACAGTAGGTAAAATTGACGGGCTGGGCACAACTGGAAGAGAATTGCCTTTGATGAGGCATATAGTTATTATCAAGTTTTCTGCTGGCCGACTTTTTGTGATTTATTCTATATATATATATATATATATATATATATATATATATATATATATATATATATATATATATATATATATATATATATATATATATATATATGTAGAATCTACTGGTCACTTTTACCAGACACATATGTAATTCTAATAGCCACAATGCCCTCTTAACTTCTCGAATTCGAGAATTTAAGAGGGCATTGTGGCTATTAGAATTACACACACACACACACACACACACACACACACATATATATATATATATATATATATATATATATATATATATATATATATATATGTATATATTAGCTGAAGGATGTTTACGTCTACGCATTATTTTCGAATATATATTTTCTTATGTAATCCTTTGCATTGTATAAGTAAATGCTCATTAGATTTATGACGTATATATTTTTGGGTAGTAGTTTAGATATTTTCGATAATATATAAGAAAGAATTACTGGAAATACTACATCTGTAATGTGGTTTTGAATTCTGCATACAAGGAACGTGATGCAGCTCTGATTTTTTATTTATTTATTTATGTATTTCAACTTCGTTTTTTTCGGAATGGCAAAATGCACTGTTGTATTGTGATGTGTAACTCATAAATTTAAATTCTTCGTTTATTTTTTTTTTGTTACAAGCTCTAGTGACAGGCACTTCATCGTCATATCTAAGATTCATTCACTTAACCTGTATGTGTGAGGGAGGAACATTAAAGAAATCCGCTTAATGCCTCATTATATCATGATATTCTTACATCCTGCATCTCGAAGACTCTCTCTCTCTCTCTCTCTCTCTCTCTCTCTCTCTCTCTCTCTCTCTCTCTCTCAGTATGGAATCCGGTTTCTCTTTCGTCTTTTTAGCACTGTCTTTAAAGCAGTGATGGTAAAATGTCGTTTGTGTGTAAATGAGTACAAGAAAGATTTCATCTTGAAGGATTCGTTTTCTTTCTTTCATAAACAGGCATTCTCTCTCTCTCTCTCTCTCTCTCTCTCTCTCTCTCTCTCTCTCTCTCTCTCTCTCTCTTCGAGGTGCGGAGGCCCAGTGCCCTTAAGTTTCAGTTAGTAAAACCAAAGAGAATTCAACTTGTAGTTTTTATTACTTTTTAATCTACAGTCATTAGGATCAGCGTATCCTTTCATCACATGCTAGTGTTTATAAAGGCAGGACCCATTTAGACTGGGAATCTGTCATTTCCTAAAATCTTGTCAAAAGAGGAAGACAGTGTACTTTGTTTGCCGCAGCTTCAAACTAGTTTATAGATTAAGTAAAATTGTAATAAAACAGATTTGGAAAATGTTTAGCCGTGCCGTGTGAGGTGACAGTTTTACCG
>NC_089782.1:53284287-53286787 GCF_040412425.1 Macrobrachium rosenbergii | reverse complement strand
TTCAAGTGTGACTGCTTTATCATGGCAAGTGCCGGGGATTCGTTGCGCGCGCGAAGAAATGCGTCGTTCCTTCATGCAACACAAGGCGAGGGCGTTGCTCATATTCCGTCGATCTGGAGTAATTGCGGTAACTGGAAGTCATCATTCGTGCGTAGGTTGACTCGTCTGTGAGGAATTAGCCTTCCTCCTCCGCTGCGATAGTTAAGAGGTCCTCTTGTCAGTCGAGGTGACTGTTTGGTTGAAGTGTGCGAGTCTGAACCTCTGCGTGTGTGCGTCGGTCGATAAGCAAAATGAGTTCATTTGAAGATCATTATGTATTTTTATTCTTTAAGCTGGCCTGATGCCAGCACGGGCCCTTACTTGCATGGGCTGCCCGTAAGCATAGGTCGCTCCTGAGAGAAGGATAATTTGCAATTATCACATCTGGCTTTGTGAAATCGTGTTGTTCACCTCTGCAGCTTGTTAGCACTTATAGTACCTACTGGATACAGTTTAAAAACCCTGAAAAATGCGCATACAAAAGCACAGAGAGAGAGAGAGAGAGAGAGAGAGAGGAATAACCAGGCTGTGTGTGTATGTGGTAATTTGCAGGCGGGCAAGGTGCGTGAGCACGAGCGATCTAGAACACATCATTTATTAAGTAGGGTGTTCGGGAACCTCGCTTACACCCTGGCTAACTGGCTAACTGTAGCTACAACACCGTCGCTTTCGTTGCTTCCTCATCGCGCAAATAATCGTGTCTCCCTAATTGCGCTCGGGCTGGCAATCATCTTATGACGTATTCTTCTCTAAATGGAGTTCTTTTGTGCCTTGAAAAAAATGTTCCGCTCTCGCATTACTTTGGGTTTTTATGGTTCCTGACCTATGTCACTAGGTTTCTCGAATGGTTTATCGTTGACTCTGGGTAGTCCATTTTCTCATTCCTCGTGTCATAGACAGGGTCCGGTCAATATTGCAAAGATAAACCTTACCATCTTGCCAAATGATCTAGTTTGAGAATATTTCTTTCACTCCAAATTACTTTAGCTCTGGTTAACAGAAAGTCCACATTTATGCAAGAAAGTGACAATGGCTGATTTTTTTTTTTATGCCAGGCGCTGGAGACTTATGAGGAGATGCGTAATTTTCAACGCGAGTATTTGCTTTATTTGCGTAAACATAAGTATATAAACAAATTGGTTATTTTAGCAGAGTTTTTTATGAGTTCTTAAAGCAACCCGCTTGACAGTTAATTAGATAAGAATGCCAGAGAGCGAATTATGACGGATAAAGAAAGTTCCCTCAAGCCTGCTGGCAACAAGGTCAAAATCCACGTTCAGCACAGGCAGGGGCGTCATTTCAGATTTTTGTTGTGTTGGGGTTTAAGATGATTTGACGAGCGAAGCGAGCCTAACCAGCTGGGGGTTTTTTGATATTGAGCTATTTTTTGTGCTTTTTGAAGCCACATAAGCAAGGTATTTCAGCAAAATAGGCAGACAAACAAACATTATGTGTGATAGATAGATAGATAGATAGGTAGATAGACAGATAGATAGATAGATAGATAGATAGATAGATAGATATAACTTAATGTGGTGACATATTTGAATTTCGGTAGGAATAATGGAAAACCCGCTGCTGTTACTTCTTGGGGCTTGGGGGTGTGAGGGGGGCAAGTTGAGGCTTTTGGGGGGGGCAACTTGAGTCTTGGGGGGCAGTTGCCCCCAACAAATGACGCCCCTGAGCACAGGAGGTCCAGTTGCTCACGAGGGTATATTCGGACAGCAGAACTCTTTAATGAGGAGAAATAATCTGCTGGTAGCCCCTATCAGCTTTGTACAGTAGTTTGGTTTGCAATATTCACTCCGCTTCCTTGATGTGACATTCCGCATACTCTGAAGACCACAATCTTCAAACGCTGAATAGACCAAAAAAAAAAAAAAAAAAAAGGGTCTGTGCTGCCAGGCCTTTTTTGGCTGTGCATATATCAAAACAGTAATAAGACCAATCCAGTTCTATACAACAATGGCTAACAGGCCGAGGCTAGACTTACCTCATCATCCTTTTTTTCCCCCCTTCAATGTTATTGTTATCCTTGAAGCCTTGTAATGGCATTTGAATTATGATATCATGCTCGTAGGAGGAGCGGCTTGAACGTTTCCACGCTGACGGCTTATAACAGATGAGGCAGCTAATGAAAAGGCCTCGTGCCGACACCCTCTTATTTATTCGTCCTTTCCTCCTCACTTTCAAACTTAAGCAAACCCCTCTTCCTTACTTCCTTGCATCCTTCTTGTCCTCCTTCTTTCTCGGATGGGGATGCAATGGCACTGTCCGGGTTGCTGAAAATAAAGGGGGAGAGGGTGGCGTTGGGTGTGTGGGGCGGGAATAAGGAAAATTTTCCTCGGTGATGTTACTGACTTTTTCCTTCTCTTATTTGTGCCTTGTATATCATTGCTGGGAATAAATCTCGTTAGTTTTATATTTACTTCTGGCTGCGTATTTTTTAATTCTGCATTTC
>NC_089782.1:53274287-53276787 GCF_040412425.1 Macrobrachium rosenbergii | reverse complement strand
GAAGTAAATAAATAAACTGGCTTAAGAGTTCATTGTTGACGTTTTACCCTAGAAAGTTGGTGTTCTGCATTTTATTTTAAGTACTAGAAATCGAAAAAATGAAATTCCCTCATTTGTACCTTTTTAATTAATAAAAGAATTTCGTCTTTAGAGCCACACATCTCTCTATACATTTACTCCCCTTCATTTTCATATTTGTCTTTTTAAACTCCCTTCCTTCTTATCTCTCGTTTTTGCAAGGGAAAGACGTCCCAATGAACAGGCAATGCTTGGCACTCCACGGCTGCGCGAGTAATGAAGTGTCTGGTAATTGAAGCGATCAAGTCGTTAATGCTGGCCCTTAATGAATCACGTCTATTGATCATGTTCCCCGCTGGGGCAAGGGCTGCGGCGCTCTTCGTGGCACAAGGCGCTGCGCTTTCGCTCACACTCCGGTCGCGTGCCAAAAGTAGAATGCGAATCGATGATCGTATTCTGTAACTTCTGTTCAGGAAAACAGATGAGTAGAGATAGACAAATAAATAAATAAATAAATAATTTAATGAACAGGTAAACAAATAATAGACAAAATAAACGGGAATAAAATTCATCTTGATACCACTTCAGCGCTGGAATGAAATACTTGAATGTCAAAGTCTTTGCGGCTTTGCGTACTTAGAAAGTGACTTGGTAGCCTTGTTTGCCGTTTTAACGCGAAGCTCTTCAGTACTCACCTTGTTTAATACCTGGCTTCATTTTGGCAATCATGCCCGTCTCGGTCTGTGCATCCTTAAAAGAAAACAGACATCCCCAACTGCCATAATATCAAGCCGGGAATGGAACGCGTGACCCACCCGTAGTTAACCAAAAAATGATGCGTACGCTTACCCTTACTTCTCGGTGTGCTTGTGCGTGCGCCAACGATATCTCCGTGCCTCGTTTTCATTTTTCATGGCAGTAAACGTCTCGGCGAGAACGTTGCGTGTCCATTAGGTAACAGTTATTAAAGCCAGCTCTGTAATTCTCTCCTGAAGGTGGAATTATCAGGTTGTACTTCCGTATTGTTTGATAATGGGCGCCTTGAAATGACCAGCGTTGCTTTGGGTATTTATTATTTACAGAGTGGCAGGAGCTTGAAAGATGGCGCACCTCGTAGAATTTCACGGAGGTTGGAGGCGGTTCGTTAACATACCCTCCGCGTATCTAAGATTGTCTCTATTGACCTCACTGGCACTGCTTTTGTTTTGAAGTCAGGTGCTTCTCTTAATGACTTATGTTAGCTTGTTCTTATTATTTCCAGGAGGAAGTTTCGGTTTCTGCTTAAGTAACCATTAGAAATTTTAGCAAAGAGTGTTTGTTCAAGGTTAATTGTAGATCCATATACAACTGTGTATTGTGCCTTTTGCTAATAGAAAGCAACAGTTAATAACTAAGTTTTCTTATAATGCTGTTGTGGTTACATACACACACACACACTCACTTACACATACATGTATATATGTGTGTGTGCATGGTATGTGCATGTGTTTGTTTGTTTGTTGTATAGTGAGTACTTGTGTATACCTAATCTTAGCTGAGTTCTGTCACAAAAAAATACATCTTTCCACAAGTGAATTTAATAAACAATGAAAATGAAAATGACGGTAATAAAAAAACAGAACACGACAATAAGAATAAAAATGAGAGAAATGAGAAGAGGACTAAGAGAAAAGATGAACAGAGCAAGAATGATAATAGAAAACAAACGATTACTCATCCCCGCGAGTTTACAGCTTGCAACATCTTCAAGAGCAGATTTTTTTTAAGACGGTTCATTGTTTCTCCAAAGTTTTAAAAGTCTCGTGGACGCTGCAATTACCGAGAGCCCTCCCTCTAATCATACGGCTCTTTATTCATTGTTCATGTCCCGATGAAAAGGATAAACTGATGCAAACTTTCATCCTCAACTGCTCTCTTTCAATTAACACTCGATCGCGGACGCACGCGAGCAAGCATTGAAGCGCTGTCTCTTGTCATTATGTCCCTGTCTGTCTGTCTGTGTGTCTCTCTTCACGCACAAGCATATGCATATATATATATATATATATATATATATATATATATATATATATATATATATATATATATATAGAGAGAGAGAGAGAGAGAGAGAGAGAGAGAGAGAGAGAGAGAGATTCATTATTGTTGAAAAAGTGAGAGAAGTCAAAACCGCTAAAAACTGTCCCGGTTCTACTGTAGAAGAGATGCTCGCTCTAGAAATTCACATATTGAATGATGTCACATCCGCCTTTAAAAAATAAGAGTGGCAAATAAAACGATTCAGGAAGTATTTAAGGAAGACAACGCCCCCATTCTGAGGAAGACGACTGCCCTGGAAGAGCGTTACGCGGCACCGTCCAACTCGTTTTCCGAAAAAAACCTTTTTTTTTTTTTTTCCGAGAGAAATCGGGAGGTCCGAACAGAGCACTCCCGGGACAGATCCTTAGGTTATTGCTACAATCTATACGACCTCGTTCATGGG
>NC_089782.1:53266787-53269287 GCF_040412425.1 Macrobrachium rosenbergii | reverse complement strand
AGGGTCGTCATCAGTTATTTTGTATTCTTTTTTTATTTTGGTAACTCTGGATGTTTTTTATGGGCCGTCGTCAGTTATTCTGTATTAATTTTATTTTGGTAACTCTGCATGTTTTTTATGGGTCGTCATCAGTTATTTTGTATTATTTTCATTTTGGTAACTCTGGATGTTTTTTATGGGTCGTCATCAGTTATTGTGTATTCTTTTTTATTTTGGTAACCCTGGATGTTTTTTATGGGTCGTCATCAGTTATTGTGCATTATTTTTTATTTGGTAGCTTTGGGTGTTTTTTTATGGTTCGTCATCAGTTATTTTGTGTTCTATTTTATTTTGGTAAATCTGGACGTTTTTCATGGGTCGTCATCAGTTATTTTGCATTATTTTTTATTTTAGTAACTCTGGGTGTTTTATGTGGGTCGTCATCAGTTATTTTGTATTATTTTTATTGTTGGTAACCCTGGATGTTTTTATGGGTCGTCATCAGCTATTGTGCATTATTTTTTTATTTTGGTAACTCTAGATTTTTTTATGGGTCGTCTTCAGTTATTTTGTATTTTTTTTATATTGGTAACTCTGGATGTTTTTTTTATGGATCGTCATCAGTTACTGTGTATTCTTTTTTATTTTGGTAATTCTAGGTGTTTTTTATGGGTCGTCATCGGTTATTTTGTATTCTTGTTATTTTGGTAACTCTGGATGTTCTATGGGTCTTCATCAGTTATTTTGTATTCTTTTTTATTTTGGTAACTCTGGAATATTTTTACGGGTCGTCATCTGTTACTTTGTATTATTTTTTATTTTGGTAATTCTGGATGTTTTTTATGGGTCGTCATCGGTTATTTTTTTATTCTTTCGTATTTTGGTAACTCTGGATATTTTGTATGGGTCGTCATCAGTTATTATGCATTCTTTTATATCTTGGTAACTCTATGTGTTTTTTATGGGTCGTCATCAGTTATTTTGTATTCTTTTTATTTTGGTAACTCTGGATGTTTTTTATGGGTCTTCATCAGTTATTTTGTATTCTTTTTTCATTTTGGTAACTCTGGATGTTTTTATGGGTCGTCATCAGTTATTTTATATTATTTTTCATTTTGGTAACTCTGGATGTTTTTTTATGGGTCGTCATTAGTTATTTGTATTCTTTTTCTATTTTCGTAACTGTATGTTTTTACGGGTGGTCATCAGTTATTTTGTATTATTTTTTATTTTGGCAACTCTGGATTTTTTTATGGGTCGTCATCAGTTATTTTGTATTATTTTTTATTTTGGTAACTCTGGATGTTTTTACGGTTAGTCATCAGTTATTTTGTATTATTTTTTATTTTGGTAATTCTGGATTTTTTTATGAGGCGTCATCAGTTATTTTATATTTTTTTTATTTTGGTAACTGTGGATTTTTTTATGGGTCGTCATCAGTTATTTTGTATTGGGGGGGGGGGTATTTCTGGATTTTTTTATGGGTCGTCAGCAGTTACTGTGTATTCTTTTTTATCTTGGTAACTCTAGGTGTTTTTTATGGGTCGTCATCAGTTATTTTGTATTCTTTTTTTATTTTGGTAACTCTGGAGGTATTTTTACGGGTCGTCATCAGTTATTTTGTATTATTTTTTATTTTGGGGTTATTTCTGGATGTTTTTAACCCTTAATTCGTCAGCAGTTACTGTGTATTCTTTTTATCTTGGCAACTCTAGGTGTTTTTTATGGGTCGTCATCAGTTATTTGTATTATTTTTTATTTTGGTAACTCTGGAGGTATGTTTTTTGGGTCGTCATCAGTTGATTTGTATTCTTTTTTATTTTGGTAACTCTTGAATGTTTTTTATGGGTCGTCATCAGTTATTGTGTTATTTTTTATTTTGATAACTCTGGATTTTTTTTGTGGGTTGTCATCAGTTATTTTGTGTTCTTTTTATTTTAGTAACTCTGGATGTTTTTATGAGTCGTCATCAATTGTTGTGCATTCTTTGTTATTTTGGTAACTCTGGATTTTTTTATGGGTCATCATCAGTTATTTTGTATTCTTTTTATTTTAGTAACTCTGGGTGTTTTTTTATATTCTTTTTATCTTGGTAACTCCGGGTGTTTTTTATTGGTCGTCATCAGTTTATTTTTATATTATTTTTATTTTGGTAACTCCGGGTGATTTTTATGGGCCATCAGTTATTTTTATGTTTATATTTTGGTAACTCTGCATGTTTTTTATGGGTTGTCATCAGTTATTTTGCGTTATTTTTATTTTGGTAACTGGATTTTTTTATGGGTCGCCATCAGTTATTTTTATATTCTTTTTAATTTGGTAACTCTGGATGTTTTTATGGATCGTCATCAGTTATTTTGTATTCTTTTTTCTTTTTATAAATCTGGATGTTTTTTACGGGTCGTCATCAGTTAGTTTTGTATGGCTATTGATGTGTATACTAAAGTTACTTTTTCTTGATTAATTATTCGCCTGGTCATGGTGGTTTCTATTCCGCCAAATTCACAATGACGAATCATAT
>NC_089782.1:53251787-53261787 GCF_040412425.1 Macrobrachium rosenbergii | reverse complement strand
CTGCAGCCCATATCTGCCTACAGTATATAGGTACAAGCTGCGTCTGATATTGGCTCTTTTCGCATTCTACAAATTTTGATACAACCCTGCTTCTCTCTCTCTCTCTCTCTCTCTCTCTCTCTCTCTCTCTCTCTCTCTCTATATATATATATATATATATATATATATATATATATATATATATATATATATATATATATATATACAACCACTATTTTGTATCAGCCTTTAGATTTAAGGACGCGCACACACACACACACGTACACACACACTCTTAACTCACGTTTTGGGGGAATGGTCCCACCTTATCGAAGTAGTCAACGTCATTACGACTTAAACCCGAAATAAATATTACGTTTTTTTTTTATTTAGTTGAGTTATCCATCTTCTCTGCCCCTCTTCGCATTTTCTATATCCGTCTCAGCCAGTGTAGCTAATGATGGTATAATGGTGCCTTTTTATGCGTGTGGAAGCGGGAATATATGTGAATTTGGTGTTTATGCATGTCTAGAAATATGTGTATCGTGGCTGCAGGGTTTTTTGTAAGTTGCTTTTTTTAAAGATGTGGAATATTTATAACAATGAAAATTCCACAAATATATTATTAAGATTTTATTTCTATTGGTATGGCTACCAATTATTATTATTATTATTATTATTATTATTATTATTATTATTATTATTATTATTATCTAAGCCTAGATGATAAATCTTTAGGGAAATACCTTTACAATAAGAAATATTAAGTTAGTTAATAGCTACACGAGTTCACGTACAGCACATGTTTATGTTTCATCCTTTTCCCAACAAAATTTTTTCTGGTCATCACAGTCAGATTTGGTTGATGGGAACATACACGATGTGGATGAATTTGCCAAGGGCATCAGCGTTTCAAAGGGGAAGCGAGAGAGAGAGAGAGAGAGAGAGAGAGAGAGAGAGAGAGAGAGAGAGAGAGAGAGAGAGAGAGAGAGTTCGGGTGGATGGAGTAGAGAGAAAGTGAGAAGGCCGTACACACACACAAACACACACACACACACACACACACACATATATATATATATATATATATATATATATATATATATATATATATATATATATATATATATATATATATCCATACACACATATATATATATATACATATATATATATGTATATATACATGTAAAACGTAAAAAACAAAATAAAATATATATATATATATATATATATATATATATATATATATATATATATATATATATATATATATATATGATTATACAGAATATATACACACGCACACACACATATATGTTACAGGAGGGTTTCACGAAATCCCTAGTGAATTTGTGAAATGAGCAACTCGGTTAGGAACATTTGATCCCCGAGGGGTATTACTGAACACGGCGAAACAGTGATTCATCTACACTGTTTCGCCTTATTTAGTACTAACCCCTGGGGGATCAAATGTCCCTAAGTGCATTTGATCCCCCACTGGCTAGTACTAAACGCGATGAAACACATTTGATCGCCCAGGGGCTAGTACAAAACACGACGAAACGGTGTAGATGAATCCCTGTTTTGCCGTATTCAGTACTAGCCCTCGGGGATCAAATGTTCCTAACCGAGTTGCTCATTTCACAAATTCCCTAGGGATTTCGTGAACTCCCTGGATTTCACATATCCCCTGTAACACACACACACACATATATATATATATATAATATATATATATAAATATATATATGGGAAGAGAGAGAGAGAGAGAGAGAGAGAGAGAGAGAGAGAGAGAGAGAGAGAGAGAGAGAGAGAGAGAAATTAGTTGAAATGAGTAAAAAACAAAGGTCTTGAATTCACGAGGGACGATGATAAGTCTTTGGGCGTGTTTATGGAGAAGATTACACGCATTATTAGGAGCCGCTTAATCAGAAAACGATGGTTAATGCCATTTAATCGAATAAACCTTTCGCATTCACGGTTATTATAAGACTCCAATTTTTCTATTTTATCCTTGTAATGTTGAAGCCGCTTCTTCGTATTTCAGCTTATAGGCTACTCCTCTGTTACCGTTTTCCCAGTGTATTTCCCATTGTAAGTTTTGTTCTCGTCGCTAGAATTAATAATTTTTGAGTTTCAACCTATCTTACCTATATAATTTTCACACGCTAAAAATACGATTGTTTTGCCAACGCAGTTTCATTTGTCTTTGGCCAAACGTTTAACCTTTGTTTGTTTTCGTTCCGGCCGCTGATTTCGGGGACTCCCACCATTTGGGTACGTTTTGATCTTCCAAATTGGAGTTATCAGTACTGCTGCTTGATCATATACACCCGACATTTACCGTATCTCTGCGTGGGAACTCGCGGAAGGTGGAAGAGTATATTAAATGAATTAAGGGAAAATTGCGGAAAATGAAATTTATGAATGTACTGCTGGTAAATTAGGCAAACATCTAATCCCCAAAACATTTTTATTTATTAGAGCAAAGGTGAGTACTAGGGAAATTTTACTTTAAACCGCGTGATTAAAATTTGATGGAAGCTGGATGTACTTGAGTGTCCTCGAGATTACTGCAGTCCGTTTTTATTTGCACTCTGCAACTTTTCACCTACTTTAATTGTAAGCTCGTTTGCCTGAGCTAAAAAACTAATAAAAAAATTGTACGTTTTATAGGTGTGTTAGAATTTTGAAATTATGGAAATGTAATAATACAGTGTCTGTTCTCATGATAGTACTATATTATAGTAATTCTTCTCTCTCTCTCTCTCTCTCTCTCTCTCTCTCTCTCTCTCTCTCTCTCTCTCTCTCTCTCTCTCTCTCTCTCTCTCACACACACACACACACAGGTTTTGCACGAGTTTTATCAGATTCTGAATATTAATAGCTAACAGAATGTGGCTCATGAACCAACATATTTCGGCGATTTTCAAATTAGGCGTATGATCTAAGCCTTGTAAAGTAATTTTCTATATTCGCACTCATTTTAGACAAATTGACAACTTCCATCCCAACACTTCTTAACGGGACCGAATTGTTAGTGATTCAAGATGATAATCCGGTTGCCGAAGGCAAAAGTTTAGCTCTGCTTCCTACTTGGATCCGCATGGATCCTGGGAGATGAACGATCCGAAGATCAAGTAGCCAACTACGAGGGTTAACGATCCAGAGGCATAACGATGACAAGATCGGTTTAAATGAAAAGGAGTAACGAACAAAGGTCAGTTATCAGAAGTATCGACGATCCAGATATATCAAGTGATGACAATCCAAGGACAATTGATAAAGAATTGACAATCTGGGGATTCAGTAATCGGAAAGATGAATGGCCCGTCAAGATAACCGCTCAAAGATAAACCGCGCACAGGATGTGCGATCCAGGGTATTTTAAGTGAAGAGGATTAACGATCAAGAGGGTTTAGAGGATTTTCGATTCGGGAGATTAACGATACATGTTTAGTTTTCTGTACAAGAAAACTATTGTGCCGGCTTTGTCTGTCCGTCCGCACATTAGTCTGTCTGCACTTTTTTTTGTCCGCGTTTTTCTGTCCGCCCTCAGATCTTAAAAACTACTGAGGCTAGAGGGCTGCAAATTGGTATGTTGATCATCCACCCTCCAATCAACAACATACCAAATTGCTGCCCTCTAGCCTCAGTAGTTTTTTTTTTATTTTATTTAAGGTTAAAGTTAGCCATAATCGTGCATCTGGCAACGCTATAGGACAGGTCACTACTGGGCCGTGGCTGAAAGCTTCATGGGCCGCGACTCATACAGAAAACTCGATTGCGCCGAAGAAACTTCGGCTCATTTTTTAATTTTTTAATTTCTGATGATCGTTTTTTCTATGATCTGTATCCGGGTGATCTATGGCACATCGATGCTCATCTATCCATTTGGAACGATTCTCTCTCTACCATCTTTATTCGTTTCCTTTAGAGGCGAGTTCCTCTGAAGGTGAATCGTACGCAATTTTCTTCTCAAAATGTTATATTGTAAATTGAAAACGGCCGTTCAAGTGGAGTAGAGGATGAGGTTATACGCCACGAGTTTGTACTTTAGTGACAGAATTTCTCCTTTGTACCTAAGTTACTTCTCTCTCTCTCCCTCTCTCTCTCTCTCTCTCTCTCTCTCTCTCTCTCTCTCTCTCTCTCTCTCTCTCTCTCTCTCTATATATATATATATATATATATATATATATATATATATATATATATATATATATATATACATACATACATACATACATACTTTTTTTTATCTAAATCCACTGATTTTTTCTTTAAATTATCAGCTCATGTTTTCCTCCTCTCTCCTCTCTAATTTCTGGCTTTAGCTCAGACTTACATCTCTCTCTCTCTCTCTCTCTCTCTCTCTCTCTCTCTCTCTCTCTCTCTCTCTCTCTCTCTCTCTCTCTCTCTCTCTCAAGCGCCCGTGATCAGGAACCTAATGCGTTTGCCTTCTCCATGCAAGTGACACTGACGTCACAAAAACGAAATGGTTCGACCGAAATTTGTGTTGCAATTTTCCTGAGACAAAGAGATTTTTGACATAATCTATGAGCTCCTGTAATTCTGAGAACTTCCACAACAAACAGTGGGAAGGCGAAGGTGTCAACAGCTGTGACGAAATGCTGATCTCTTTGGAAGGTCTGGTTTTTTTTCTCAATTCCAACCAGGATTTAATTGATGCTTGCAGATTCATTTTGCATTATTATTATTATTATTATTATTATTATTATTATTATTATTATTATTATTATTATTATTATTATTATTATTATTATTTAAATACTTCGTAAACACGCATATGATGTCAAGAATCAGTTTCCATAAGAGAATCATACTTTTTTGAAACTTACTTAGATGTAAGCCCATCTGTGCACGAGAGAGAGAGAGAGAGAGAGAGAGAGAGAGAGAGAGAGAGAGAGAGAGAGAGAGAGAGAGAGAGAGAGTCCCACTTTCGACATCACTGAGATGCTCATCGCGACCCTCACAAGAGAGAAAGACTTGTCTCTTTCTCTTCTGTGGAGGGTGGCGGCAGTTCTTAGCAAACTATCTTTTTCACTATCTGTGTTTCACGATCTCTTAACTTCCTGTTAACTTCCCCCTACTCCTTTTTATTATTAATAACGTAATAACGTATCATATTCCTTTTCCTAATATTCCTCTTCATATCTCATCCAGACGATGATGAGGAAAGAGGAGAACAGGATTAATAGAGTAACCTATTAATCCTGAAGGAGAAGGCGAACGAGAAACCAAACGAAAGGTCAGGAATGGAGATTCTGGTGGGAAAGACTGCGGGACGAGACGGGATTAACGGATGGGTGGGAAGGGTTGCTACTGCTGCTACTGCTGCTGCTACATCAGACTTGCGGAAGGGGAAGGGGGACCGAAGGCGAGATTTTCTCGAATCAACGAAGGTGACTGAAAGGGGGGAGTTCTCTCTCTCTCTCTCTCTCTCTCTCTCTCTCTCTCTCTCTCTCTCAGGTAACGATGAAGTTTTGAGGGGGGAGTAATTACAAGGGAAACATCACTCACGGTTTGAGATCATCCATCAACCTCCTTGCCAAATTACCATCCCAGGGCAACAGAGGCACGTCACATACTTACACACATACATTCACATACACGCACACACACACATATAACAGACACACATAAACATACTCACACAGACACACGTACTGTAAAGACACCCACAGATGCTCAGATGTAGAAGAGAAGCAACCGACCTATCTATTTCCCAGATGGCTCGCTTTTGCTCCTATACATCTACATCTCAAGGATAAGGCTTCACTTCGTCCGCTGTTTTGAGGTTTTGGTTAGCCCCCCCGCCGCCCCCCCCGCCCCCTCTCTCTCTCTCTCTCTCTCTCTCTCACAAGTAATGAGCTGATGCCATGAAATTATTATTTTCTCATAATTTATTTTAACTGGTTAACGAGTTCCTAATTCCAGTTTACGTAAGCAAAGGGTTCGGTAAAACATTTGTATAAAACTAAAAGAAACGCGTTTATTTTTATATGAGACAGCATATCATTGAAAATGTACTGAATCCTTGCCTATTATTACAAGTAAGGGGTGGGGGATAGTACTCTATACTGTCGATATTCCAAAAACGCTGAGAAATACAAGATAAGACTCCACGGACACTTTTTTTAAGACATGTAATAAGTGAAAAAATATATTAATAGATTGACAGATTTTTTCTTATTGCATAAGCAGAGAGGTTTAGAATTTGTTTGCGCTGCATATGTTTAAAGCTGTAGGGGCTTTTATTGGCATTACAGAATTGAAAACGTATAAAACCATTTTTTTACCGATTTCTTACGTTCACAAGATAATTCGTTTCTCTTTACACTTTTATATAGTTGTTAATCATTTTCGTTTTTTCTCTTTTTATATAATTTTCGTATTTTTTATATATATTTTTTTGTACTGTTATGAGCTAAACACACAGCAATAATACGAAAGATATCCATGTAGAACCCAACGTCTCTCTCTCTCTCTCTCTCTCTCTCTCTCTCTCTCTCTCTCTCTCTCTCTCTCTCTCCCAACACCCAACCATTACAGTGGGTGTCGGTTAGCTGCTCTTTTTCCCGTCTTGTCTAACATAATGAGGATGAATGCAAGTTTAATTTTCCTCAGGTGCTTCGGATTGAAGACCGTTCTGTTCTCAGTCTCTGCTCCTTTTTATACCTTTGATTATGGGTGAAGGTTATGATCCTTCGAATCCTCAACGACAAGCAGTGGGTGGAAGGTATTACTGTCTTTAACATAAAGAATTGTAACAAACGTTGAGGGGAAAAAAATGGAAGAAGTCCAACAAGAAAGCATTTTCATACGAGCTTTTCCTTCTGTCTGCCTGTCTGTTTTCCTGTAAACATATTGTAGATAATCTAAATAGTTGTTTTAATTTTTGGAAATGCATAGCTGTTGTGCGCTTTTGTAGTGCCGATACCTTAATTTTTGGAAAAGCGTAGCCTTTGTGCGCTTTCGAAGTGTTATATTTATTTTTGGAAATGCGTAGCCTTTGTGCGCTTATGGTGTGTCTTTATCTTTACTTTTGGAAAGCATAGCCTCTGCGCGCTTTTGATGTGCTGTTAACCTCATTTTTGGAAATGCGTAGCCTTTGTGAACTTTTGAAGTTGTTATCTTTAATTTTGGAAATACATAGCCTTTGTGCGCTTTTGATGTGTCTTTAACTTTATTTTTGGAAATGCATAGCCTTTGTGCGATTTTCATGTGTCTTTATCTTTATTTTTGGAAATGCATAGCCTTTGTGCACTTTTGAAGGTCTTATCTTTAATTTTGGAAATGCATAGCTTTTGTGCACTTTTGATGTGTTGTTAGCTTAATTTTTGGAAATGCTTAGCCTTTGTACACTTTTGTAGTGTTGGTATTTTTAATTTTTGGAAGTATGAACCCTTTGTGTGCTTTTGTAGTCTCGTTATCTTTATTTTGGGAAATGCGTAGCCTTTGTGCGAATTTGATGTGGCGTTATCTTTAATTTTGGAAATGCGTAGCCTTTGCGCACTTTTGAAGTGTTATTATCGTTATTTTTGGAAATGCGTAGCCTTTGTGAGCTTGTGAAGTGTCGTTATCTTTTTTTTTTTGGAAATGCATAGCCTTTGTCTGACTCTCACGATATTATGATGGGATATCGAATAACTTATTTCAACTGAAATAATTCTCATTGTATGCACAAGTGATTGATTGAAGTGAAACGTCTTTGCAACTTATTAACATGGACAGTGCAGTTTTCCTCTGGTATGACTCTTAGGTCATTTGCTGTTATGATACTTATATCATTGTCAGACAGGTGGGAGTGTACGAACAGCCATAAATCAGTCACTGAAATAAAAATCACTCATACACGTGAATTCTTCCTTGTTGTGTACTATTTTTAACCTGATTGAGAAACATTGATAATTCTTATTCATGACAAATTACCGTACTTATTTTAAACAGATTAAGGAGCTATACATTTTCACAATGATGCATGTGCTCTCTCTCTCTCTCTCTCTCTTATATATATATATATATATATATATATATATATATATATATATATATATATATATATATATATATATATATATATATATATATATATAGAAGTAGATGTATGTATGGCTCTTCCTCCCTTCCATAAATTCCAAGCATGACTGAACCGCTCGCGCTCCCACGGGGCTGCTGAAATAATTATTTTCACTTGCTGCTGTTGAAAAAGTCTCTGTCACTTTGATCGTCCTGGTCACTCGCAGAAGATCCTACCTCCCCTCCTTCCACTCCTCCTCACCCCACCTCACCCCCTCTCCCACCTGAGATCCCGCCCGGGTCCCCGCCCCCTTCCTCTTCCATCACGAGGAAAGGGTGATGCCGGCGATTATAATCATTTTAAAATCAAGCTGTGAACTTATTGGCCGAAATTGTTAGCACATTAAACGATTTTTACGCTCCCTTACCTCTTATTACACTCAGGGCTAATTGAATATTAACAATGGCCGTGCAGACTGAATCGTAGATCCGCCAGTGCTGAAAGTAGAGGAGGAAAAGCTGTTTGGTTTTTTGTTGTTGTGTAATGGTCGCATACATATATATATATATATATATATATATATATATATATATATATATATATATATATATATATATATATATATATATATATATATATTTATATATATATATATATATATATATATATATATATATATATATATATATATATATATATATATATATATATATATATATTTATATTTACACACACAACATATATATGCTGTATATGTCTTGTTAAACGAATTTAACGAGGAGAGATGTAACCACATTATGAATGCACACCAAACTATTGAGGGAGGAAAATGTGAAAAACCCGAACAATTGATTCAAGATAAGGAGACGTCAACGTCACGGGAGTCACATTAAGCGGCGATCTCGATCAGAGAGAGGAAATTGAAGACAAGTCGTTAATCAGTTGCCACAGAGATGGAGGAGGGAAGGGTTCTTCGGAGGTGGGTCTCCTGTATTGCAAGGAGGTGTATTGGTAGGCCCGTTGGGTGGGGGCGGGGAAGTGGGGTCTTGGGAAAGGGATGACTAGATGGATGGGAAGGGATTAGTTGTAAAGAGGAGGGAAGGAGGGAGAGGGCATTTTGTTTCACAGATGGCAAAGCCTGGTGAGAAACAAAGGAGTAGGCAGTATAACTTTGTCCCGGAAGACTTCCCGCTTTCTCTTTCTCTGGTCTTCTCACAGAAATTTAGTTCACTTCTTTCATAATTTTTCCCAAACGCTTCGTGTACAACTACTCTATTTTGATATTATTTCTATCTGTTTTATTCATTGTTGGTTTTGCTAATTTTATTTTCATGTCCGCCAAGAGGGCTATCTACGCTGTTATACCTGATCCCTTCTGGTCTGGGGCCAAATTTGCTTACATAGCCTAATTCTGAAAATGCATTTTCATTAGGATTTCGCTGATTTACCTTCATCATCTTTTTATTCAAGTCTGAACTATGGAAAGAAATTAGAATCCTTGTTATCTTATTCCTTATAAAGGTAAAAACAAAGGAAAACTAATTAGACAAAAGAAATAAAAGCTTTTCAGTTAACAATAATAATGTACATTATTCTTTACTGGCGTTACTGCGATGGATAATGATTTATTGAGATAGTTAAGGTTTTTCTGAAAATCGGTTGGTTGGGTTGCAGTTCACCAACGGTAACTCAAAGGGCATGATTTGTGTCTTTGAAGGGGAATTCATGAATGGTAACATGGACACAAAGATGTAGAAATGTTTATTTCGATAGATTTAGTTGCCTCGAAAATCATGTAGGAAGCCAAATTTTTTATGTTGATTTGATATTATGCTTTTCGAGTTTATTATTATTATTAAGTTTATTATTATTATTATTATTATTATTATTATTATTATTATTATTATTATTATTATTATTATTATTATATAATGATTTTTTTTATTTTCCATTCAAAGATATGTAGACTCTGGATGT
>NC_089782.1:53231787-53246787 GCF_040412425.1 Macrobrachium rosenbergii | reverse complement strand
TCCGTGATGGCGCAAAGCGGTTTTAAACTAACTCAGTCAAACTTCAATTCCCGAACCATACACGTTCCTTATAAACAAGTTCAGTATTACGTACCTAGCGGTTAGTCGACTGTTTTGGGGCGCAGCTAGGGTGGAGAGATGTAGAGAGGGAAAAGAGAAGAGACAAACACCACGTCATTGTTCAGTACGCCACCAGAATGAATACCACCGGGTTGGAACCACTTGCTAAGATTCTCTCTCTCTCTCTCTCTCTCTCTCTCTCTCTCTCTCTCTCTCTCTATATATATTTATATATATATATATATATATATATATATATATATATATATATATATATATATATATATATATATAGATGGATAGATAGATAGATACTGTATATCTACCGCTATCACTCTAGTCACTATTATTATTACTATTATTTTTTTATTATTAATATCATTATTATTATCTCTCTCATATCACCCTAAACCTTAAATTCACGAACGTATGAATCATATCATCAAAAGTCGTTATTATGCTCCTCACTTTTCCTCATAACTTGCAAATATAAAGTGACGGAGGCACTCGAGTTACAAGGTGCGTTTGTGGGAATCTCCATTACAGTGTGTTATGCGATATAGTGATATCATACATAAAAATTGCAGACGGCGAGAGCGTAAAATTTATGTCTATGAAACTGTATTTCAAAAAGAAGAACAGTAAACGGAAATATTTCTCATTCAAATAACCAACTTTCCGAAAACACCATTGGAAGTGTTTCGCAAAATACAGTTATAAATTAGCTCCTTTTTTCGTCGGACGACTTGAAAAAGACCATAATTCCCAAGGTCCGAAGACCTTGATAATTTCATTCGAGTGCATAGCTCCTTCGGCGGAAATAACGAAATGACGCGTATTGTATAGTAAACAGCACCGCTGTCCTTGTAAATACCGCTCTTACAAGCCCAGAATCTTTGATAAGAGATAGGGCTTTGATGTAGAGAATGGTTCGGGACGGGGGCCGGGAGGGGAGAAGGGAGATGGAGGGAAGGGGGTTGGGGGTGAGTCTTCCCACAGGTGTATGTGTAGGTGCAATTTTTACCCCGTCCTTAAGAAGTCTGCTTGTCGCTGACGAATGATAGAAATTAGCCCCAGAAATGACAAGGGGCGACGGAATCGCTCCCATTGTGCAGACGTAGAATTAGGGTGTTGCCTCCTGAGAGGATCGAGGCCCCAAATAGACTTGTCATCGTTGGGTCGAAAGAGCCGTTTTTTAGTCAAGGAAATTGGACCTTCTCGTCTCTCGCGTCTTGGTATTGTTTACATCTTCGGTTCCACTGTCATGATCCTCTTGGTAGAATTTAATGGGATAGTCTGGCCCCCGTGAATATTTCTCGTCTTTTTCTTTCTTCTTCTCAGTTCGTTCATGGCAGCTGCCTGTTTATTGTTTTGTGTCTCTCAGTCACCTTTGTGTGTGTCCCATTTCCCATGGCAGGTGTCCCACCATGTCCTACCGTGTGTCGAGTGTGTTGTAATCGTCGTTGACGCATTGTCTTACCAGTCGGTACTTCAAGAAATGCATGCGTCGCTGTTACCTTATTTGTAAATAAACTCGACTTCTATGCAAGGAAAATGGATGAAGATCACCAACCTTTGCAATATTTAAATAGACAGAGTTGCTGTTTATTATATGAGATATAGTTCTTATATTAAAGCATGCTCGCTAAATACTTCACAATTACATAAATAATATTTTAAAGCGAGGAAAGTTTGTGATAATTAGACTCGAAAGGAATATTTTTGGAGTTAGATGGAATCAGCAGCTATGTCATTGCTCAGGAGGAGAGCTTCTTTTCGATTGTTCCACGAAAGAACATCTTTGTCAGTCTTTTCCTGCCTTGTAGAAAAAATGAATAGATGATGAAGATTAAAATTCAAAGAAGATATAATGAGATTTCAGTTATTTTAGAAAATAATAAAAGAATGTTTTATAGCAGTGGAGCGCCGATGATTGAAGTAAATTACCAATAGCTAGTAAAGTGAAATTTTGTATCGATGTATTTTGTCTACAGGTTTGGACCCTGTTCTCGGCGATGCGTGGTTTGTCCCACAAGTGCTTTAATAAAGAAGAGCTAACAAATCTCTAGGATAATCCATATCAATATCATCGAAACGCATATAGTCTCGATTCTTCATACATCGGCGGTCAGCTGTTTTGGCCCGAGTCCTATAATAAAGATATTCAGATTAGTCTCACAACTAATGAAGAGTTTCTCTCTCTCTCTCTCTCTCTCTCTCTCTCTCTCTCTCTCTCTCTCTCTCTAAGTTTTTCAGAAGAGGGAAAGCTTCAATTTTCAGTTCTTTGTTAATATGTGAAGCAATTCGTACGGAATTAATTTACTGATTCATCATGTCGTCAGTCGCTTTGAATAGACGTGTTCATATTCTGGACGGTATTATCGTGCATTCCATGAATACTCGCATTTTGAATGACGTGCACCTAAGTGGCATAAATACTTCACTTTGGCTCGTAAATTATATTATTGATGATTATGCCCTTTCGCTATGAGTATAATCACAAGTTTTGTCGTTATCTTTTATTTATTTTCAATTCATGCTTTTTCATTTCATGAAAAAGAGAGAAATTTAACTCCAGAGGATTTTTCAGTCCTCGAAAATAAAATGTTTATGCCGATCAAATTCGCTCGGTTGACATCACACTTCTTGGCGTCATCTGGAATCAAAGGGATTCGTCTATGTAACTTGGCCCTAGGACTATAGACGTAAGGTGTTTGGGCCTCTGTGGCGGAGGGTAGGGGTGGGGTGGGGAGGGAGAGAGAGGGTGGGGGCGGCTGCCTCTTTTAGGTTGCGAGAACATTATGAGCATGGCTTCGAACACGCACTACCTTGCCTGACTCCTGGTGTGTTTGTGTTTGTGTTTGTGGATGAATTGCTTAAAGGCCGCCTGTTGTTGTTAGTATTGTTTTCTTGCGAGTCGACTGAGACGTTCTCTTTGTCTGCCTCTCTTTGTACCTTCTTTAAAATGACAGGATACGAAGCTAGCAATTGGGGCCGTGTTGGTTGTCTTTTCTCTTTGCTTTTCTTCTTTTCCGATTCGTAAAGGGCAGATGGTCAATTATATACGCACATTATCACATGGAAAAATCTCTCTCTCTCTCTCTCTCTCTCAAATACTTTCATATACGTAAGTGTATTACTCTTAATAGATTTGATGAGAGAGAGAGAGAGAGAGAGAGAGAGAGAGAGAGAGAGAGAGAGATTCGTGGTGGCGGGTAGGTTTCCTGGCGATTGCTCGATTAAAAATGAAAAACCTGACTATGAGGCTATTGCCTCTTCGCTCTCTCCCCCTGCTGGAAATGACCACTATGGGTAATTGGTTTACATTTTCCTCCTTGAAATTCATGGTTAATTCCTGGCTGAGCTGATGGCCATCTACGCCTCTACGTGTCTGGGCGGAATTGGCTTCGACAGAGGGGAGGAGGAGGGGAGAACGTGGTATCCGAAAAGGGCAGGCTAATTATTCTTGTAGAGAGAGAGAGAGAGAGAGAGAGAGAGAGAGAGAGAGAGAGAGAGAGAAGAAGAATTACTTAATAAATATGCTTTTTATGAGAATTTGCTTATCACCTTAGTGTTCCTGTAAAGATGTAGAAGACATTTGTAAAATCTCGTGAGATGTAAGTTCGCTGTGCGTATGTGTGTGTGTGTGTGTGTGTGTGTGAGAGAGGGAGAGAGAGAGAGCAGTTGTTAAGAGTCAGCTAGTCAACCTTTGGCTTGTCAAAATGACTATCGACGTAAAAATGGTAGCACTCCAGCTAGTTTTTATTGCTTCGTGTGATTCTGAAATTGTACCGTAAAGAGAGCCATTTCTTAAAAGGGGTAGATACAAAGCTTAGAGTCAGCAAAACATAACAAATGAAGAAGTAAGAGACTGTCGGGTCCAATAAAAAGACCTTTTACGAAAAACTAGCAAAAATCTGGAGAGCCGCATCTAACTAAAGTGGAAAGAGAATGCGATTAAATTTTCAGAAATATGATTTTTTTAAGTGGTTGATATATTTTTCAAAAATATTTTGGTGGACGATGCGATTAGTAGAAATGCTTGACCTTGTTTTTTGTATACCTAACAGCATTATGCACTAATACTTCACCTTTTTGCCTCAGGTTAAAAAAGAACTGATCGTCTTTTCATATTCATAATTACCCGACAGAATCATTCGACTCATAAAAATGTTTCAAGAAACAGAATCGATTATGGCGACTCCATTTTCATGTCTCCGGTGAATTAGATTCTTCTTAGCCCCAGGTAATTTCGGGCCCTGCCGTGTCGCACTTGCCACCGACGCGCTTTTAATGTCTCGGCCTTTTCTTTTGGAGGCTTTTCGGAAACGCGTCTCGTTGATTGACAGGTGAGATGGAGGGCTTCCCTTTGTCATTTATTGCCATTCGAGGTCCGTAAACTCTCGCCTTACAAGCGCAAATGGATAGGAACAGTGATGAAGTAATAATTGATCACCTCTCTCTCTCTCTCTCTCTCTCTCTCTCTCTCTCTCTCTCTCTCTCTCTGTCAGCATTAGATTGTCCTTTGCAATCATCGTCGTAGGGCTAGTCTGTCTGTCTTGAATTATACACTATCCCCCTTTCTGTCTTCCCGCAGTTTATACAGTATTGACTATTAAATTCCATTTCTCTCTCTCTCTCTCTCTCTCTCTCTCTCTCTCTCTCTCTCTCTCTGACCCCTTTCCAGCTGAATTTGCTTGTACTTCATCATTAACACTGGATGTACCACCTGTCATTTCATCGACCATAATACAGAGTTCAATTCTTCCTCAATAAGGTAACTTGTATGCAGTTCCAAAGTCAGGTCTGATATCATTGAATTCAGTGACTTACAATTAAGCTCCGAATCCACCAAGGGCAGGGTCAAGAGGAGGTAGGTAATCCCTACCCTAGGAGGGAAGGAACCTTTCTACAGGTTTCCTCTCTCTCTCTCTCTCTCTCTCTCTCTCTCTCTCTCTCTCTCTCTCTCTCTCTCTCTCTAAGAATCTAATAGCCAAGTGGATTATCAGCTCTTTCGGTTATTTCACTTAACCGATTCACTCTAGCAGTGGCAAACAAAGGTGCGCCATTGATATTCATGACGCTCCCTGAAGAATGTCCAGCTATCCGTGTCTCATGTAATGGAGACCTCTTCTTCTAAGAGATCTTGCACGTGTATCATTCATATTTAATATTTTTCCAGTCTCTTTTGTTGATGTGTTCAGTTGTGCACTAAACAGCTGTAGGGTATGAATATTGGAGTGTATACACTTATACCTCTGGTAATGTTACATGTTATGTGCTCAGCTTGTGTGGTTGAGATATATTTTTTTGGTGAATGTGAATATATATTATTTGTTCTTACACTACTACCAGTGAAATGCATCCCTATAGACCTACTATTTTAAAGAGTATAAAAATACACAAAACCTTATTCCTCACATATTAACCATTTCCGAGAGGCTTCGTCGTTGTAGGAGGTATGCGCATGCGCTGTGTTTGTGTTTACGTGATAGCATGAATAACGAAGCGATCGCTCTATCCGTCTTCGTTAGCAGTGAGATATGCCTCTTTGTGTCCTTTGTTGGGAGTCCCTCTTCGTCCTTTCCTCTTTTTTATTTTAACCTTCCTTCTGTTGTGTTGCCTTTTTTCCCTCTCTCTCTCTCTCACTCATTTTATTTTGCGGTCGTAGGTTCAAGTCCTTTGTTTGATAGCTGATGATGATGACTCAGTCGGTGATTTGTTTATTTCCTGTTTGTGTATCTGGTGTATTTTTATGTTTACTGGTAAGTTTGACCTTTGACAATATTTTGACTTTGGGGATTTACAAGGATGAATTTCCAAAAGTTAGTGAAACTTATGTCTTAATGGTTACAAATATATTTTATTCTCTCTCTCTCTCTCTCTCTCTCTCTCTCTCTCTCTCTCTCTCTCTCTCTCTCTTATTTTACGGATTATGGGATTCCTAACAACTTACATTGCAATTGCAAAGACACTGAAGAATATAAGCAGTCGTGATCGCTCCTAGGTTCTCAGCTCAAAATAACATCTGTCGCAATACATAGAACCAGTTTCACCGGCCTTTGCACAGAAACATCTTGACATTCTCTCTCTCTCTCTCTCTCTCTCTCTCTCTCTCTCTCTCTCTCTCTCTCTCTCTCTCCTCTTCTTCTTAGGTAATTTTCTGGTAAAATCTTTCCACAAGTATGCAAAAATTTATGATGTTTTCCTTATCTTAAGAAAGTGCAAGTTATTTCTTTCTTTCTTAGGTAAGGTGTTATTTGTTTTGATCATCATATGTTGATATTTTGTTCTACCAGCCAAAAATATTTCTCATATTCCATGGAATCACGAGACCACCGTTTAGCTCAAATATTTTACAAAACGCCAACGAGCTACAGCCGTTGTGGAAGATAATCCCTGAACAGAAAACAAACCAAGAGAGACGAATCTCGCAATAACCACAGGACGCATTCCCACTCAGTTCGGTGTGCATACCTGGCCCTCATTAAGGCAGTTATTTCGCAGTTCACCTGTAAGGAAGGCCTTGTGCAGGCCGCCGCCGCGCCGCGGTGCCCAGAGAGCGAGTTGGACAAAAAAAAGCAGAAAAGAGAATTACACATGGTACCTTTACTTTTTTTTTTTGTTGCACGCCTGCCACTCATATAATGGGAATGGGTGCTGCCTCTTGCAACAGAGAATGAAGGTAACGGGGGAAGGGGAGGGGCTGATTGATTGACAGGAGAGAGAGAGAGAGAGAGAGAGAGAGAGAGAGAGAGAGGGAGGGGGAAGTGAGGTGGTGGTGGGGGTGGGGTAAGAGGCACCGTCAAGGAACGTTCCATGTAATGTTGCTGAAATGAAAGGGAATGGAGTTTGAAAGGTTAGACTGACAGACAGACAGACTAGTGATTTGGCGAGTGTGTGTGGATTATAAGCATCCGTGGCTGAGCATTATGAATTGTTGATCAACCATCCGACGGATGGATGGATGACCCAATCATCCTCGTATTAAGACCTCCCCCCTCTCCAATGTACGAGAGGCCGAGTCTGATAATTCTTCTTACTCCTTCCTGTTCAGTGACAAGGGCAGATTTTTTCCTTTCTTTTTTTTTGGCTACATTTCTTCTTAATTTTTCTTTTTTTTGTTGGATGAAGTGGGGTCGTCCTTCTTTGTCTCTTTTTTGCAAACATTAGATTCATTTCTCTCCTGTTTCAATCAGCGCCATATTTTCTATAATTGTTCTTTGACGCAAAATTGTATCTGGAAAAAAAATGTGACCGAGAACCCTTCAACTATCATTTATTCATTCTCAGATACTGAGTATGTGATAGTACAGTAATTCCGAAAGACTCAGTGACATTCAAGTGTTGATTTTCCATGGAAGATATTGTGTGATGGTCTGTGGTTAGGTTTAGAAATCTTTCGTTTATTCTGATGCATCATTTTATGCATAAGAATATTTTGATCAGTGAACGTTGACAAAAAATTTAAGTTTCATACGAGACTAAAAGAAATTTCCATGGATTTTATGACAAACTGTACCGATTCTTCACAGTATTTCCTGTCATCTCTCTCTCTCTCTCTCTCTCTCTCTCTCTCTCTCTCTCTCTCTCTCTCCTCTCTCTCTCTCTCTCTCTCTCTCTCTCTCTCTCTCTCTCTCTCTCTATATATATATATATATATATATATATATATATATATATATATATATATATATATATATATATATATATATATATATATATATATACACACTCATATATATGTACATATATATGTGTGTGTGTATACATATAACATTGGAATGAAAGGACCGTAAAATCCAGGAATCGCGGGAATGCGCGCAACACAGGAGTGAATGACGCCTTAGTTACGAGCGGTTGACGCGCAGCTGATGAATCTCCTGTGTAGGTATATGAAGCATTAATATTGTGGAAGGTTTACCGCACTAGTGGTTATTCCATGACTTAGCTGCTAAAGCATTAATATGGCAGTGGCAGTTATTTTCTGGAGAAACTCCTGTTAGAAATATATACATATATATATATATATATATATATATATATATATATATATATATATATATATATATATATATATATATATATATATATATATATATATATATATATATATATATATATACAGTAGAATCTATGGGTCACTTTTTACAAGATACATATGTAATTGTCAGAGCCACAATGCCCACTCAACTTCTCGAATTCTTCGCGCTTTTTTGGATTCGTTTGTCATTACAAAGCCTTAAGATCAAATGCAAGAAAGAGAAACGGTTGAAACGTCCGGTAGCGCTACCCGACATCTCAGCCACTTCTATTTCTTGTACTTGGATCTTAAGGCTTTGTAGTGACAAGCGTATCCAAAAAGCGAAGAATTCGAGAAGTTAAGATATATATCGTATATACATATATATATATATATATATATATATATATATATATATATATATATATATATATATATATATATATATATATATATATATATATATATATGCATATTTATATATATACTTTTATATATATATATATATATATATATATATATATATATATATATATATATATATATATATATATATATATATATATATATATATATATATATATATATATATATTAGCTAGCCAACCTGGTGCTGCCAGGATAGCTCTGAATTACAACCGATAAACTTTCTTTCTCTCACTTTTCCCCCTCTTTCTCTTCCTTAACAACCCCTCTATTCTCTCTCTCACTTCCTCTCCCTCTCACTCTCTCACTTCCTCTTCCTCTCACTCTTTCTTTCTCTCACTCTCTCCCTCTCTCCCCCGCCCCTCTCTCTCTGCCTCCAACCCTCCCTGTCTCTTTCCCCTCTTTCTTCTCCCTAATACCTCCTCTACTCCCTCTCTCACTTTCTCTCTGTCACCCCCGTCCCACCCGCTTTGGTGCCCTTTGGTGCCCTTTGGTGCTAGTGATGCCTTACCCCCACAGTGCTGATTTCTAGATGGTAAGTCATATGTATACCAAGTCTGGTTGAAATTGCCCAATGCATTTCAGAGTTATGCTGGCACATACACACACTCACACATACATACATCCATTTATATGTATATATATATATATATATATATATATATATATATATATATATATATATATATATATATATATATATATATATATATAGAGAGAGAGAGAGAGAGAGAGAGAGAGAGAGAGAGAGAGAGAGAGAAACTCTTCAGCCAACTTAAAAATGAACTTATCAATAACGGATTCATTGCTTTGTGGGTAAATAAGCGGAATCCATTTATATGTATTGTCAGAATTCAATGTTCCAGGTAATCTCTCAACAAAATATTTCTCTTTTTTTGTAGACTTTTCAACTCGAAGGAGAAGTTGATAATGGAATTTATTCTCAAGGTAGAATTTTTTCAGGGTAGCATATTTTACGAGTAATCCTGGGGTATAAGGTCATGCCCGTGAACCTAGCATAGGCAGCATAATTTCAGCTGGTGCTTTGTTTCGTCGTTGGGTTTTGAGCGACTATTTCAGTCTCCAAGCGATGTGTTTTTGCGGACAGTCCATTTCGACTGGAACTGTGTCTCTTCGCCCGATGTCTTTGATTTATGGAAATTAGGCTATAAAACCAAGCACTGGGGGCCTTGCAGTCATTCAGCGCACAAGACAATAATGAAGCGTGGGAGCTACGTGGCTGTACTGCTAGACTGAAGAAAGGCAGTGGTGTGGCGGTAAATTAAAATGCTAAAATGTGGGAGCAGCTAGGGGCCGAAGAGACACTACAGACGACCTTTAGTAACGCCCACAGTGCACCACGTGAGGTGCACTGGCGTCACTACCTCCCCACGATGGATTTTTTCGACAGAATTTGTGGTTTCCAAGGTGCCTTGGTCGATAGAAAATAACATATGCTAAAGAGTATCAAATCTCTGTGAATATTCATTTAATGTTCTGTCATACGGAAACATCTTAGCAGTAAAAGGGTCATTGCATGTACCGCCTGTAAATATTCATATAATATCGCCAAAACATCTTTCTGTGGACGGTACTGGTACCGATGTTCTTGGGCCCGATCCTAGCTGCTGAAGAACTCGTTTACGGAGAACTGAAGAGAGGCAAACTTGTTATGAAGAACGTTTTAAAAAGGGGTATTTTGTGTTGCGAAACAACGGACGAATACAGATTTGAGTCTGAAGTCGCAAAAACCAATTTTCGTATAAGGCAGTTCAAATAAATTTACTGTACATATAAAAGGATGTTAAGATATATTGGGGTTACTTGATCTTAACATATTCATCTCTCTCTCTCTCTCTCTCTCTCTCTACGTGCGCAAACAAAATCTCCATTATCTCAGTACAAGTTTGGAGAGAGAAGGCAGATTAGTACAGGGCACTTCATAAGGCCCTGGTGGAGGCTAACGAGGCCGCCAGACTTGATCATGGACGACATTTTAATCCCGTGAATGGATGTATCTCACTTGTCCAAAACTTCCAGCTCAGCGGATTTGCCCCGTATCGGGTTTCCCTCTCGTAATCACTCGACGGGTTCAGTTTCGCTCGATTCGAGGTCTTCAGTTCCCTCCTTCCCTTCCCCTCAAGTCTTGATGACCAAAGCGAGGAAGATGGCAAGGCGAGAAATTGCCCAAAAACGGTCTTCTCGTAAGCACTCAGATATCAGAAATGAATAGGGCGTGCATCTTCAAAATGACAGAGGTTCTCCCTCCAGATTTTCCAGTACACTTACTAACACCAGCTTGTTTTTGGATATTTTCAGTTACCCAGGGGTATACCGTAATCCTTCTTGGATTGCACTATCCTCGTCATTCACTATCACATTCCCTGTCCTATGGCATTTTCCCCATCTTTAACCAATGCACGTATTTAAAAGAAATTCGACAAGTTCCTGGATATCCTGCAACACTCATTCGATCTGGCGCCATGTAATCAATTCCAGAGTCAGGTCTAACATCATTGCTTTGCATAACTTACAAATAAGTTATCCTCGCACCTGGCGGGCTGGAACCAATTCACAGAAAGAATATCTCTCTCTCTCTCTCTCTCTCTCTCTCTCTCTCTCTCTCTTATGTTACTCAAAGAAAACTGCTCCCTTTTCATATTCTTAAAAGAACCAATGAATCACTAGTTAGCCTTTGCATGGAAAGAAGTATGTACTTTTGTAGATATCAGTGCATTTATATATATATATATATATATATATATATATATATATATATATATATATATATACATATATATATATATATATATATATATATATATATATATATATATATATATATATATATATATATATATATATATATATATATATATTTGTGTGTGTGTGCAAGTTTATGGCTGTGTTTGTTCTCATTTGCGTGTGCGCGCGCGAGTGCCAGTAGTCCCCGTTGAGGTGTAAGCATGCATGCACCTACCAGGGGATTAGCACGTGATGAGTACGAATGCGTGATTCGTAAGTCCATAAAGACGTGTGTGTACGTAGTCATTTTTTTCCAGGTAAGACGAATACTGGCCTCATCGTGGCTTTAAATATTAAAAACAACTGGGAGACAGTTTGCACGCTTCTTCTTCTTCTCCTTCTTCTTCTTCTTGCTTTTCGCAATCTGGTGCTGTTCGGAGTGTGGGTAGGGGTGGGATGGTTGTGGGGTGGGGGATGGCCAAAGTAGATTTGGACCCCCGCTAGGAAAGGCAAGGGGTGAATACTTAAGTTAGTTTAGTTTTTCTTATTTTGTTATTCATTTGTTTTACTAAAGAATCACCACTCCGGCTGTTGTGTTTTAAGTATTTCATCAGCAAGGCAGTTTCTCCAAAACTATTCTTCATTTTTTCTTATAACTATTTTTGTGACACAAAAAAAAAGGAAAGCGCACTTTGGAACCCATGCCTGATATATTAGAGCAACTTCTCGGATTGTTCTGTAGCCAAGAAGATTATTCTGGGACTGTCTTTAATAGTTACAATTCATTTTGCAGTCTCTTTGAGATTTTAAATTGCTTTCTTCTTTTCTTTTCTGTTGGGTATATTCGACATACCTCATTGCTTTGTCTATGATTCCCAGAAATAAATTCTACATTTTCTTCCCCGTGGTTTAATTGCAAATGAAAAACACTGGTGTGATATTTAGAAATGTAATCTGACGCATATTCTTGCTTTCGTGGTTTTAAATACAGAGGGAATGAGAGCAGTGTATTTATTTATGTTCAGAAATAAAATCAGCTACATAGAACTTGAGAAATCAACAACAGATGGGCAGTAATAAGAAACTTAGAATTTGAGAGATAGATAATAGACATGTCAGTAATAAAGAGGAAACTAGGAAACATAGAAATAAAGAAATATATGAAAAATAATTAAGCAAATACAAGGTAGACGTAAAGAAAATAAATTATGGTGCTTGAGAAGGTGAAAAAAGATGAAACCGTGTTCCTTTCAAAAATCAAGGACAAGAGAAAATCAAGTAAATAAAGAATTTAATCAGTAAATGAGACAAATTAGATTAATACCGAGTTGATGAAAACGTAAATAGGAGGAAGATTAAAATATAAATTACAGAAAGCTTTGCAAATTCGTTTTAATGTGCGTGTGAAATATCTTGAATTATATTCTCCCAACCCTAATTGTCGAGATGTATTTTGTGATGTTGTGAAGTGCTTATCAAATGATGGATTATCTTAGCCTAGAGTTGTTTAATTGCACAAGACGCTCTCTCTCTCTCTCTCTCTCTCTCTCTCTCGGTAAATATTTATTTTAAAGACAAAAGCGTGTTTTATTTTCTCTCTCGCATTTAAGTGTGATGTTTTTAATGTTTTTCTTTTTCGTTAATCCTACTGCAAGTTTATCTCCCGATTTGCGGAAGCGTTTATTGCTACAAATAGAGCGTTGGGCAATCCATTTCTGAAAGATTTTTTAAAGGCGCGCCCGCGTGTGTGCGTGTGCGTGTAAGTATGTATTTTTTTTATAGCAATGATTAATGGCGATCTATTCCGTAATAACAAAGAGCACAGTCTGTCTTTATACAAAGACACTTTTAGAGGAGGCAGTGACGTATTTTTGTGTCTTTTAGCTAAAGCTACTTACATCTTCCCCCACCCCATCCTGTTTTGACCTCCTGCCTCCACAGGATTGTTTGCTTGCTTGCTTGCTTGCTTGCTTGCGCGCGCGTGCACTCACGCGCACACATACACTGCGGGATCCTTTTCCCTTACCAACACAGTAGGTAAATCACCTCCGCACGTATACACACACACACACGTGCACACAAACACTTACGTTCCTTACCATTTCATCCTTTTGGTCTCCTCCCCCCCCAAAAAAAAACACAATCTACCCACTAACCCCCCAACCCCCACCATACACTCGACACATATCTCCTATTTACTTCCACTCTGTCTTGTTTACCTCTCCATCCAACTCATACACACGTGCGCGCGCAGACACACACACACACACACACACACACACACACACACACACACAATCTATTCACCCCCACTGCTCACTGAACTTTTATGAAGTTGACACTAATGAAGCTGTTAGTTATTACAGCCGTATCTTTGAGCAAGTGGCGTTGGAGGAAAGCATTATGAATCTGACTTTCGAGGCTCCAATTTCTGCTTCTTTTCATAGCGTTTTTTTTTTCTCTTATTGAATTAACTTCTATTGTTGAATGTTTCTTCTTTTTTGCTCTGCGCGTGAACGCTTAAATATGATTTCTGTTTTTTTTTTATAGGTGTTTGATTTTTGTTTTGTTTGGTTGATGAACATTTTTTGTAAAGAAGTTTCTGTCGACGGGAAGAGTAGGCTATATCAGATGATGTTATCATACCTAATTAATAAGTATTTTTATTTTTTGCCTCATTAAATAGAAGTGAATAATGAAAACATTTGTCAGCATCAAGACATATGAATCAATAAATAATTAACTGAAAACATTTTTGCTTCAGTAAATAGAAACATATTTGTAATAAGGAAAATAATTTCACACTCAACAAATCAGTAAAAGTGCAGACAATCGGATAAAGGAAAAAATAAGCAAATAAGCAAGTAAACGAAGAATTGCTGCCAGTCCCGCGGGAAGATTCTGAACACCTTAGGAAGGCAGACCAAGGCCGTTCAGACCATGAAAAAAGAAGTCAAATGAAAAATTAAATTCCCGGAAACCCTTAAGATGTCTGCGTGTGTGTGTGTGTGTGTGTGTGTGTGTTTGTGTCTGTGTTTGTGTATCTGTGTGTGTATGTGTGTGTATGTGTGTGTGTGTGAGTGTGTGTGTGTAAACGACAGCCTTCGGTCAGGTATAGTTGCAAGGAGGGAAGTTAGTCGTCAAAATTCTTCCTCTTCTTCCTTTGGACGTTTGTGAAAAGGATGATGTTTATTGAAGGGAGGAGGTTCAGGCGTCAAAGGAAAGGAAAGGGAGAATGGAGGCGTTTTGGGGGTGGTTGGTGAGCGTTATAATGACAGTGGCAATAGACGATTCTCGGGAATTTCTCTATGGAAGAAGAAGAAGAAGAAGAAGAAGAAGAAGAAGAAGAAGAAGAAGAAGAAGGAGAAAAAGAAGAAAAAAAGAAGAAGAAGCAGATGAAGAAGAAGAAGAGGAGGAAGGCTTGAAGCCTGTCTTTGGTCGGGGTCCAAGAGGTGGTGGTGATTTATAAGGGTGGGGCCTACGATCCCCCTACTCTTAACAACCCCCTTCTCTTCTTTTTCCCATCCCCCCCGACTCTCTGTCTGTCTGTCTGTCTGTCTGTCTGTCTGTCTGTCTCTCTCTCTCTCTCTCTCTCTCTCACACACACACACACACACAGACACACACTCAGAAAATTTGAGTACTGAATTCAATGTTGAATATAAAGTTTACACATTGACACATTGGCGCCGAACTTTCTTCCTTATCCAGAGTTAATTTTATGTTCATGTTGAGAAAGTTAGCAAA
>NC_089782.1:53211787-53229287 GCF_040412425.1 Macrobrachium rosenbergii | reverse complement strand
GGTTTTGCAATGGGTCCTCTAATTTCATAGAGAAATTGGCACCTACAAATGTTCACTGATATTAATTTGACTCAGGAAAATTCCAACTTCAGGAGCAGTTAAATCTAATCCCATTTGTTCATCTTGCTTGAAGTCTCGAATCTAATTAAAGTGTAAGGAAATAAAACACTTTTGGGAATCTTCTACTCCAGTCATTATTCAAGTGTGGCATAGAGTTCGAGTTTAAGGGATATATATATATATATATATATATATATATATATATATATATATATATATATATATATATATATATATATATATATATATATATATATATATATATATATATATATATATATATATATATATATATATATATATATATATATATATATATATATATATTTATATATATAAATTTCCCTGTTGATTTGTCAACTAACCCGTTTGTCTTAACATGAGTATTGTAAGATAATAAAAAAATAATGATGTTTATTAATCTCAGTAGCGAATTACATCCACAAAAGATGGCAATGAATATCAAGTTTAAAAATAGAATAAAAGTAATTATTTAGTGGGCGCGGTGGTGGAGAATCCCCAGGGAGCCGTTGGGGGCTGGGGATCCCTGGGGGCCACCATTAGAAGTTTGCGTGCGCGGTTTTCAGAAGGCATGTGAGTTTTGCTGTCTTGTCACAGTCGGTGTCATTTCGGTTTCGACAGCTTAATAAATCCTTAGGTTTGGGGCTCGTGGTGGATTGTGGGTTTTGGCGGATTTGACAGTTATGGCTGTACTACGTAGGTCGCTCGGTCGAGGTGGTATTTTTGTTCTGTCTCCCAATGCTCTCTTCTTTCTGTTTTTGTGCCGTTTGTTCGGTGTATCTTCAATTTAGGACCTTGATGCTCGGTTTCTGCCAAACACATTATGTTGTCATAAACTTATCACCAAGATTATGTAAAAAAAAAAGCATATATATATATATATATATATATATATATATATATATATATATATATATATATATATATATATATATATATAATATATATATATATATATATATATATATATAAAATAACTGATAATAATAATAATAATAATAATAATAATAATAATATCCGATATTTCTTTCTGCTTTGATTCCTTGTAATAATTGTTCTCCGTTTGTCTAAAGAGTTGTTCACCGAAAACCTCTTGGTCTTTCAATTTTTCTCAGATGTGCCAATTTTGAGAGGGCGACGGCAGGTCCCCACGCCTTTCCTTCAGTGCATCCTTTGTCCCGAGACAATCAGCCGTTGGTTCAGGACCTGTCCGAGATCAGTCCAAGACCCCGAGCGAAAGGTCTCGGTGCTGTCACCTTCCCCTTCATTGTGATGAATTGAGACTCCCGAAACAAAGGATGTTAGAAAAACTTTTGGAAAGCGGTGCCGCCACCTCTACGGGTCCTCCGATCATTTGCCAGGTTGGCCATTAGTGGCTTGTTCTCCTCCCCCCGCCCCCGCCCCCACCCCCACCCCGCTTCTTTCCTTCGTGAGTCCTTGGCTCTGCTCCCCCAACGGGACTGGAATCCTACCCATCACTCCCAGCATATTCCTCCGAACGAAACGGGGCCCCCCTCCTCCTCATCCTCATCCTCATCCTCCTCCTCCTCCTCCTCTTCCTCTTCCTCCTCCTCCTCCCCTCCTCCTCCAAATCAGCGAGCGAGTTCCGTGGGCCTTTCTCCATTACTGGCACTCACTTAATAAGGGCCTTTCAATATTTCTTGTCCTACTCGGTACCAGTCTTCCTCACCCCCTACCCCCGCCAAGCCCCAGTTCTTGAGCATCTCCTGCCCCTCCCTCCCTCTCAAGAGCCAACTAGATTCTGCCGATCGGTAATTTTCAGTGTGAATGTTCTTATTTTCTCTCCTCGGCTGCCGTATGGTGATATGAGTTGAGAGAGCTGGAGTGTTCAGCTTCTCTCTCTATTGTTTTTGATTAAAACTAACAGGGAAGTTTGAGATTGCATCCAGTGATAGTTTTTATTAAATCATCATTAAGTTCATCGGTATTTTATTTTATTTTATTCTTTTCAACATGAATTCGCTTCACCTGTACTTTATTGTATTTTTCAGGCCAAGGCTGTGTACAGCCATTAAGTTTCCCATCCAATGACCTTGATCGTGAAATAAAAAGGTTTTGTTCTTTTTTCAAGGGAATTAAAAGAGATATCCATCATGTGACATTCAAGATCTCTGTCTCACACACACACACGCATATATATATATATATATATATATATATATATATATATATATATATATATATATATATATATATTTATATATATACAATATATATGTGTGTGTGTGTGCGTGTGCATGTGCGTGTGTTTGTGTAAGCGAAAATCACAGGAAAATAACAGGCAGAAGATCCCTACCAAGAGCTTTCGCGTGTCGTTTATTCACGCATCGTCGGGGCACATATGAAACTCAGTTTAGAAGAATATTAAAAGGCGGTTAATTGTAGAAGGATAAATAAAGAAAGAGGTTATGCGGGATAATCCGACGTAATCTGGTCACAAATTGAAACATTATGCTTAACAATAAGAACTTTGAAAGGGTGACCACACAATTTTCCAAACTTGTATGAGCCTGAATTTTGATCTCTTTGCTTATTTTTATCAAGAGCCTTTTTAATTATGAAAGCATCAAGATTGAAAGATCAAAGATCTATATACTGTATATATATATATATATATATATATATATATATATATATATATATATATCTACAATCACTTTGTACAATGATTCCTTTTTATCATACCTGTGGTAATGTGTGATACATACATACATATATATATATATATATATATATATATATATATATATATATATATATATATATATATAATATATAATAGTCTAATTCTAAGGTAAGGTAACCCGTTCATGGGAAACTGGATGTTTGTTAGTCATCATATTCGGGTGTGTACAGTACATAATCACGACATATGGATTTATCTTAGAACTTCCCAATAGATTTGGGCGTTAAATTCGTGATTTAAATGATTTGAGACTAGTTATGAAAGTTTTCTAATTCTTCTGTTAAATATAGTTAATGAGTTTCAGCAAAAAAAAAAAACTGTAGGTCGCTCCAAAAATCTAAATGCTTAGGGGAATTGATCGGGAAATATCCTGTCAGCGGGCTTAGTTCTTGAGTTAATTTAGAGTGAACCTGAAATTTTTTGGGTTGTTTTCTCCTGTATGTGCACTCATATTGCATGCGTATGAGCACAATTTCCCACGGAGCCTAATATGTAAAGCTCCATGTATAAGAAAAGTAAGAAAACCTTTCGATTTATAGCCGGTGTACTAGACGAATGGAAATTGCTTTTTTTTTTAATTTCCTTTAAAAGTTTTGGTGTGAAGTTGGCGTTGCTCAACTCGTTTTAGCTGTGGAAGGTAACGATTACCACTTGGGTGATCGTTTCAAGTCAATCCTCGAGGTCAATCCCTGAACCTCCTTTGAAATGACAACAGTCTCTTCTCCCACGCATTTAGCCTCACCCAGCTGAAAAGCAAGGACAGCGTGAATGAAATTGCACGGAAGGATCAAGATTCGTTGTTGGAAAACGATTTTTTGTAACGGCCAGGGCCAGGCAGTTCAACTAATTATTTACTGTTCATATCAGTCCCTGTTATATTCAATCTGTTTTGAAAGCCATATATTTTTCAGTTTTTGTTTTCTGTAAAAGGAAACTATTGAGATGGCTAATTGTTTGTCCGTCCGCACTTTTTCCGCCCGCCCTCACATCTTAGAAACTATTGAGGCTAGAGGGCTGCAAATTGGTATGTTGATCATCCACCCTCCAATCATCAAACATACCAAATTGCAGCCCTCTAGCCTCAGTAGTTTTTTTTTATTTAAGGTTAAAGTTATCCATGAACGTGCGTCTGGCACCGCTATAGGTTCCAATAACACAGGCCATCACAGGACCGTCGGTGAAAGTTTCATGGGCCGCGTCTGAGATTTTCATGGGCCGTGGCTGAAAGTTTCATACAGCATTATACGCTGTACAGAAACTTCGGCGCATTTTTCATTTGTTTCCTTTTGATATTACATATGAGATGGCAGAGCGCTCTGTCCTTGGTCAATGTGCTGTTTCTTAGTGTCCGAAATCTGTGACATTCCTGAACTGTCTACCGGGTTCAGCATGTGAAGAAACAAAGGTGTGGTATGTCTTCCTAAACTTCTTACTTTTTTCTGGTTTTGAGTCGTCAGTGACCTTTGGTATTGTGACGCCAGTCCGATAAACCAATTTCTATTCTTGACAATTGTGGTTCTTTCCCAAGTTAAATATTCTTTCGGTAGGATTAGTTCGATTTCACTTTTTTTCTTCTTTCTCTTGCGTGAGAGAGAGAGAGAGAGAGAGAGAGAGAGAGAGAGAGAGAGAGAGAGAGAGAGAGAAGACGTCTGAAGCAAAACCCATGTTATAAATCTGATAACATGAGCTGAGTGGTGGTTGCAATTATTTGTTGTTGCTGTAGAAAGTCTATTGTATGATGTCATCTTTGCTTAGGGAAATGACTACATCAGTTCCCTCTCGTTTTCAGTTGCCTCTAGTGTTGTTGTTACTGTTGTTGTTGTTGTTGTGGCGGCGGTGTTTCAGCGGTCGAACCAGGTCTCTGCAGTTTGTCATGGGACCAGGGATTAGGACGAGCAAAAACCTAATTGCAATTGTTAATTACCCACTAACGTCACTTTGTCATCGCAATTAGAGGGTGGATTGCACATCACAGCCTCATTATGATTAATTGTTCCGTGATGGACCCTGGGAACCTCCTGAATGCCTCTGCTGGGGTATGGCGGCCGTGGGAGGGGGCCGCCACTGGGAAACTCTCTAGGAATGGAGAGCAGACGTGAACATTGAGAAAACCTACGTGGAAAGTTTATAAGATTATATATATATATATATATATATATATATATATATATATATATATATATATATATATATATATATATATATATATATATCTATATATATATATATATATATATATCTATATATGTATATATAATATATATATATATATATATATATATATATATATATATATATATATATATTTATATATATATATATATATATATATATATATATATATATATATATATATATATATATATATATATATATATATATATATATATATATATATATATATATATATATATATATATATATATATATAGTCCACGACAGGAAAAGTTAATAAATGCGACGATAAGGTGAAAGTCGCTGACGCAAATGTGAAAGAAATAATATACTTTTACATTAAAAGAAAGAGCTGAGGTAAAGAATAATTATGACTTTGTACTGTGAAAGGTCTCCTTTACTCGGACGAGGAAATTAGGGTCCATGACAATACGACTTCCGAACAGAAGTAACTCACGATATGCATACAAAGTTAATTCAAGTGATTTAAACGAAACGGTGTTAAGAGTAAAAATTAGTTACTGGGTTTTAAATGAATTAGAATTCTAAGATATGCATGTACTAAAAAATATATATATGTAAACAAGTGAGAGAGTAATAGAACCCTGTTTGTCGATTTTCATTGATAAACAAAAAACAAATATTGATTCTGTACAAACGTTAGTCGTGAAAAGTTGTGAATGTCAAAATTAAGCCGTAAAACCGTAATTTCGAGTGTTTTTTGTTTAGATTATTTTAATCCTCCAACTACTTAAGTAAGACTTCTTATACTACCATGTTCAGTGAGGATCTGTGGCCCAAATAATTTTATGCCCTGTGTTCTGTTTTATTTTCTTACACTTCTGGGAAAATATTAGGATACTTCAGGTAGAGCCAAAGCCTTTGTTGACTATAATCAAGTCCGCAATTCCCCACAACACCGAATTATCATAATTCAAGTAGAATTCACGTAAAGCATTATCTCTCTCTCTCTCTCTCTCTCTCTCTCTCTCTCTCCAGTCCCATACAGACGATTAAAATGAAAACTCCAACCGCACCAAAACCACTCCTCACACCATCATTTATAATTACCACAAGAATGATCTAATTGCCTCGGCATGACCTTGCAACATTGCATCTCTTGAATAATTACGAAGGGCAAGGGAGAAAAGAGTTTGGCCCTCGTGGGTGATGGGTGGGAAGGTCGCCAAGATGAATGTGATTGACTGATTGTTTGCAAGGTGGGCTTAGGTCCCCGAGGATTTTGTATTTTTGTTGCGTTAATTTATACACAGACACAAGCTCTCTCTCTCTCTCTCTCTCTCTCTCTCTCTCTCTCTCTCTCTCTCTCTCTCTCTCTCTCTCTCTCTCTCAGTCTCACTGTATATGTGTATATACAGTATATATATATATGTGTGTGTGTGTGTTGTGTGTGTGTGGGTGCATGTGTGTGGTGTGTGTGTGTGTGTGGGTATAGTAGCTGACCAACCAGGCACTGCCCGGGAAAACTCTGAATGACAACCGATAAACTAACTCTCTCTCTCTCTCTCTCTCTCTCTCTCTCTCTCTCTCTCTCTCTCTCTGTTAAGATAGTTGCTTCAGTTACATTGCCCAGTACTTTTGACATTTTATATTTCACCCCTTCTCACCCACCCCCATTCCTATCGGGGCTGAACTTAGACTTAAAGGGCATCGGGAGTGTCTTTATTCATCTCAGCGACCTCAAAAACTATGGATTAGACATAATATCTGTTGTTTTCTCTTATTTTTACATGTCACCCATTTCCCACCTCTTCTCAACGCCCCTTTCCTGTCGGGGCTGAACTTGGACTTATGGGCATCGGGAGTGTCACTATTCATCTCAGCGACCTTGAAAACTATGGATTAGACACTAATATCTGTCGTTTTCAGTTATTTTTACAAGTCACCCTCTTCTCACACCCCCTTCCTATCGTGGTTGAACTTGGACTTAAAGGGCATTGGAAGAATCACTATTCATCTTAGTGACCTTGAAAACTATGGATTAGACACTAATATCTGTCGTTTTCAGTTATTTTTACAAGTCACCCTCTTCTCACACCCCCTTCCTATCGTGGTTGAACTTGGACTTAAAGGGCATTGGAAGAATCACTATTCATCTTAGTGACCTTGAAAACTATGGATTAGACACTAATATCTGTCTTTTTGGTTATTTTTACATGTCGCCTCCTTCCCATCCCTTCTCACCCCTTCTCACCCCCTTCCTATCGTAGTTGAACTTGGACTTAAAGGGCAATGGGGGTGTCACTATTAAGCTCAGTGACCTTGAAAGCTGTGGATTAGACATTGATATCTGTCGTTTTTGGTTAGTTTTATATGTCACCCCCTTCCCACACCCCACCTTTGGTGCCAGCTTTTAGTTTTCTGTAAAAGAAAACTATTGAGATGGCTTTGTCTGTCCGTCGGCACTTTTCTGTCCGCACTTTTTCTGCCTGCCCTCACATCTTGAAAACTACTGAGGCTAGAGGGCTGCAAATAGGTATGTTGGTCATCCACCCTCCAGTAATCAAACATCCCAAATTACAGCCCTCTAACCTCAGTAGTTTTTATTTTATCTAAGAAAGTTAGCCATAGTCGTGCATCTGGCAATGGCATAGAACAGGCCACCACCGGCCTGTGGTTAAAGTTTCATTGGCCGTGGCTCATACAGCATTATACCGAGACCACCGAGAGATAGATCTATTTTCGGTGGCCTTGATTATACGCTGTACAGAAAACTCGATTGCACAGAAGAAACTTCAGCGCATTTTTTACTTGTTTTATCTTGTCAATAAATTTCGTTTAACAACGAAGACTTTGGTTCATCCCTGTACGAGACATATAACTAATTGGTTTGTTAACGTATTTTATAATAATAATAATAATAATAATAATAATAATAATAATAATAATAATCACCTTTACTCCTTTCTCCCCCTCATTCAACTTGCAAACTATTATAGATGAAGTCTTAAGTTGCTTGAAATTCATAGCTCTAATTCAGATTACTATGTGAGATACAAATTGCTGCTCACTTAAATACAATGGAATGTGGACTTCGGTTGTCATTTCACAGCTATTCTAAAAAAAGTAAATAGAAAAAGGTTCGAGTTGTGTCTTATAGAAAACAATCTTTTTTTATTTATTTATCTATATTTTTTGTAAAGCTATCACCTTTCAGAATTTAAGTGACAATAAGGCAGCAATAGCCAGCGAAAGCCATGGGAAATAAGGGGTTTACGTGTCCTTCCTCCCTCCCTCCCTCCCTCCCTCCCTTGGCTGGGCCTTGTCCCGCCCCTGAAAGAGTTTTCCATCAGCACTAGCGGAAAACACTGACACATAAATGACATATTAATGACGCATTATTACTATGGGAGTAATAAGAGAGAGGTTGTGGGTGACAGCCGCTGCCTCTCGCTTCCCTTCACCATCCTCCTCTTCCTCCTCTCTTCGTCCTCTTTTATCAGCCTTTCCTATGCCTCCTCCCTCCCCTTTCTCCTGTCAATCCTTTTATTTCTGTTTTCTTTCCTCTGCAAGTTGACAGTTTTCCTATGACGGCTCGCCCAGTAGACCTGCCACCATTTGTCGCTCTCTCTCTCTCTCTCTCTCTCTCTCTCTCTCTCTCTCTCTCTCTCTCTCTCTTGAGAGCTTCAGCGCTTGTACTTATGCAGTCAGATGTCTATTTTTTGCATATCTTTTGAATTCAGATGTATTTGCCTCTCTACTGACGTCCAATGTTATTTAACTTGGAGTCACATGCAAATGATATGCAGTACATGAAAAATCTCTCTCTCTCTCTCTCTCTCTCTCTCTCTCTCTCTCTCTCTTTGAAACAAGGATAAATTATGGAATTTCCGACAGTGTTAGTGTTGAAGGCAGTATATATATATATATATATATATATATATATATATATATATATATATATATATATATATATATATATATATATATATATATATATATATATATATACATACATATAAGGACAACTGTCACAACATTGATTTAGAATGTATGAGTCTGTCGACTAGGTAATAAAAATTAATTGAAGAAATTACGTGTAGGTGCATTGTTTTGTAAATTTCTTTTGCATACGTCGAGAAGGGCATTATTGTTAAAGTGGTCCCGTTTTTTAGTGGTAGCAGTGCGCAGAAATTATAGGTGGTATTGAAACCCCAGCCAATGTCTTCAAGAAAAGAAAGTTATCACTGGTTGAGAAACGTTCTTTAGATTGGATAGTATATGAAAGAGTATAAAAGGAAAGGTAAAAGGGATTTTTAGAGACATTTTAATGAAGAATCGTACTAGAGAAAGATTCCAAGGAACTGATGTTGTCTCAAATAGCTACAGAGGTACTGCGTATATGTGGTTGTTTTGTAGTAGTTGTAAGATATATTTTTTAAATATAGATCTAAGTGGGTCGTTTGTTAACCGTAACAAAATTAATTATTGTCCAGAGACAATGCAGATCTTGAAGAATATTGTTCGCATCATGTCATATCTTTATAATGACAGGTTATGATGTTCTGTCGTTGAAAATTGAATGATATATATATATATATATATATATATATATATATATATATATATATATATATATATATATATATATATATATATAGCTTATACATAACGTTTCAGTGTTCTTGCTGCCCTGTTTATTATTGACTTGAGCTCACCAGAACGAAAATCATGCAAGTTATATATGCATATATATAAATGTATATATATAGACAGTATACATACATATATATGCATACATATACAGTAATATATATATATATATATATATATATATATATATATATATATATATAATATATATATATATATATATATATATATATATATATATATATATATATATATATATATATATATATATATATATATATATATATATACACACGACCACACTCCCATTTTCACACAGAAATTCAACATAACGGAAAATATAATGAAAAAGTGAACATGACCATCTTTTTTTAATTTCAGGTAAAATTAATAAGACACGTTAAACGGCCGTCACGGTCAGAAATTATGATCAACAGTTTCAAGCCATGTGTCCAGTTCTGCCTGTCTGTCTGTTCTCCCGTCGCCTTTAGGTCTTTCCTTACCCCATTCTAGGTCCGCTTTCTCATTCTGTTACCTCTTTGTCGGTTTACACTTTACTCTCTCTCTCTCTCTCTCTTATCATTTCTCCTTTCCCTTGTCTCGCTTTCCCTATGTAGGTGGCTTGTTCCCCTTTTCCTGTCATCCATGCTGGTCGTTTGCTCCCCCGTTCCAGGGCCTCTGATTCCGGAACTGCTTTCTGTCTGTCTGTCTGTCTCTGTCTGTCTTTCTGTCTATGTTTGTCTGCCACTTTGTTCGCCTCCTGGCCTTGGGATTTGTGACTCCAGATACCTTACTGTCATTCAGTCTGCGCTGGCTATCTCTTCCAGTTCGCTACGAACTTTCCAGTATCCTGTTCGAGGGCCTCTAATTCCAGATTGACGTTGCTCTCTCTCTCTCTCTCTCTCTCTCTCTCTCTCTCTCTCTCTCTCTCTCTCTCTCTCTCCCTGTGCCCTATTCACCCCAGTACCCCTGGAAACACTTCAGTGTAGATGACGTGACATTACTCCGAAGATCAATTCCAAGTGTCGCCCTTTTTATCAAATGATTTTTTGTCTTTCTTGTTTTTTTATTAGTTTAGGGTGGGAGGTGGGGCAGGAGGGTTACTAGCTAATGGGTTTCGGTGCACTTTTTGTACTTCTTTTTGTCTCATTGTTTTATTTGGGATGTCAATTGATCTTTATTGAGATTTTGCAACACGTTTCCCGTTGCTTTTTATCTCGGTGTGTTTGTTTGAGCTATTTTTTCTCATCGCTTCTGTTGAGCTTGTTTGTTTTTATATTTGTTCTGTGTTTGTATCTTCTCGGGGTGCTTTTTGTTTCCAGCTTTTTATGATTTGTTGTTGTTACTGGTGTTTATTTGTTTTGCGTGTATACTTTTTTATATAACGCCGCTCCAATATTTGTTATTTTTTGTACCTAATTGCTCTCATAAATTCGGAAAGTAAATCTGTTCGCATAAACACTATGAAGCAATTTCATCATTGATTTTTTTAATATTGTATTTAAAATAAAAATATCATGATTTATGACAATGTTTCAGATAACTGAAATGCTCTCTCTCTCTCTCTCTCTCTCTCTCTCTCTCTCTCTCTCTCTCTCTCTCTCTCTCTCTCTCTCTCTCTTTTCTGGAATAACAACGACTGAAAGAGTAGTTGAAGTTTGGTAATGTTTACAATCACTTGTTGAGTTGCTGATTCTTTTGCTTAAGTTTAGGGCTATACAGTAGTATACTCTCCAGTATGTAATTGTATTTTTTGTGTAATGACACACTTCTGCACCTTTTCCTGAGTGACCAGTAGACTGGTTCCCCTCTGGAGAGGTTCGTAAAACCTGACTTTGAATCCTATATTTGGTCCGGTTATGTTTTTACCCTTCTACGGAGATTGAATAAAAGTGGGTGAATAATTGAATAGATGAATAAATAGATAGATACAAAATGAGATTTCTCTTCCATAAAAAGGTCCGATAGCCAAGCCAGCAAAGAAAGTAGTTTGCTTACTCCTTCCAATACAGTGATAGTTATTGTGAATAATTATTTTCGTAATGACCTTCCAAGAAAGCAAGAGTTTGCGATGGGATGCAATCAAGAGGACATTGCAGGCTATCTTTTTCGGTCCTGTATGTGTGTGTCTTCCCAGAATCTTGGAACGCGGTCATGGAAACTATTTTGTTTCTGTTGTGTGGCTGCGTGCGTTTGAGTGTGTATGTGTTTGTGCTCTCTCTCTCTCTCTCTCTCTATCTCGTTTGTTCATTAGTTGCAAAAGTTATCTGCCTTCGTTAGAATACATACATGCACATATACTCGTTATGCAATATTATATATATATATATATATATATATATATATATATATATATATATATATATATATATATATATATATATATATATATATATATATATATATATATATATATATATATATATATGAAGTCGTCGTGAGATGGCGTCCTTTTTCTCACGAAAAAATGAACAAAAAGAGCAGCGAAAAACGGTGTGTACTTCTCCATGTGCTCGGATGTTTCATTACTTGTTTCCAAGAACTGCGTACTTTGAGTTGTCGCCTTCCTCCATGACTTCTGTTTTTCCATGTACGGGGGTCCAGTTAGATGAGAGACTAATGGCTAATTTTGAGGAGAAATTGTTATCAGTAATGTTTGCAGCAATACTCATTATGCATAAGTAAATTTTTCCTGCGACTAATATTTCCCCTGAAATTCTTCAGTTTGTAGAACTTTCCGTATGCTTTTATGTTTAAATATTTTCGTAGTGTTCAGGTAATCGACGTTGTTCCAGAGGCTGTTTTGAAAAGTTATTATTATTATTATTATTATTATTATTATTATTATTATTATTATTATTATTCATAGTAGTAGTAGTAGTAGTAGTAGTAGTAGTAGTAGTAGTAGTAGTAACAGTTGCCTCCTATAAAGCACATAGCATTTATGAGTTTTGGAAAATTTGACTGATACTGGGTATTAGTTACAAAAACTTTCTTCTTACGCAAAGAATTGCAGTTCTCAAAGATGAAATGTTAATTAGTCTGTTCTCTTACTCTTATTTTATGTATCGGCAAGTCACTACCTCATAACTCTGTGACACCTGAATATTTCGTCAATATCACGTGAAAACCTTGACACAGAGAGCTAGCCAGTCATATATCAGTAGAGTCAAGTAGAATGTTCACACTGAATACTGCATCTTGTTCATGGTAGAAATTTGATGTAATTTGGTGAGCTTGTTGCCATAACAACAGCGATGTTAACTGCAACATCTGCCAGAGAACTGTCCAGTGATTCATTTACAGAGAAAGATCAAGACGAGTTTAAAGAGCAAAAGACTTCATTCAAGTTATCCAAAGAAACTGTTAACCATGAGTTATAAGGTCAAAAATTGACCTCGTTTCTCGATGCTCGAGAGAGACCAAGCTTTTTATCAAGTCGCCCTTATTATTATTATTATTCACGTTGTTTTAGTACTTTTTTACGCCTGTATGTGTGTGTATGCGCGCGCGCGCGTGGTTATGCGTGTAATGAAAGTAATAACTATGACGTGGAAACTGTTACTGGGCGTTGATGACATATGTCAATAATGCAACCGCTGAAGACGTTTGCCTGTGGTTTTTGTTCCCATTAGTGATCAATCAATCAAAGAACGCATGGGAATAACAGTGATGACTATGGCTGCTATACCAATGGACCGGCAAATGACAAGGTACGGACAATTGTTTTGTGGGTTTTCGCCCCACCCCCTACACCCCGAACGCTCGACCTAGCCCATTCCTATAACCTGTGTGTTCCCAGACACATGCCACATGACACATGACCCCCGTAATGTGTCACATCGGGTTCCATGTGCGGGACACGCAAGAACCCCATCACATTCCTTCAGTCACCCCTCTAATCTCTCCCCTCTCCGTGATTATCGTTTTCTTTACCGACGCAGCCTTCGTGTTATTACGCGTATCATCATGCTTGTGAAATTGTCCTTTTACGCGGCCGATTATTATTCGCTCTGTAGAAGTTTCTGAATGACGGCGATGGTGGAAGTCGTCACCATTATTATTACTGTTGCTGTGGTGATGGCGATGGCATTTACGGTACTGGTGCTGGGAATTGCTCGGGAGGTGTGCGTACGTGTCTGTTCGATGCACATGAGGACCACATAAGAGCAGCCTAGAGATGGTATTTTTATATCCTTGACTGAGAGTTTTTTTCGGATTCTTTTCGAACACTGTAATTTTGAACTCCAACGCCTCCACTTCTCGCGCCGACTGGAGTCGTGGCATCAGGGAATTACATACGTGGTTGTTAGTTGATGATTGTGGATCGCTGATAAGGAAAACAGGGCAAGAGTAAAGAAGAGCGAAAACGCATACAGGAGGGCCTCGAAGAGGTAATCATCGAAATTACACTATTAGATCTCTCTCTCTCTCTCTCTCTCTTTTGTGGCTCTCTACTTACGGTTTGACACCCAACGCTTGCAAAGTTGAAGGTTACAACACATTCCTCTCTACTAAAATGAACGATTTTTAATTGATGGTCAGGTCGTTGAGAAATCTTATAGAATATTATTAATAACCTCTAGATTCGTTCTTTTTGTTCTTAGGTTTTGCTTCACGATTACAGTAAAACAAGTTTTTTATTATTAATTCCCAAGATTTTGCGTGTGAGAGAGAGGGAAAGAAGGATATTTTTATGAGATAACAGTTAGAGAAATGTTCCAAACGTTTTTGGAGTGACATTAACAAACTTCACTCCAATTTTGATGAGAAAATAGATGATATATGCACACACACATATATATGTATGTATGTGTGTGTGTGTGTGTGTGTGTGTGCACGCGTCTATAGCATCTAGGCATAACACTTGCAGGTAGTCAATATTTTATCTTCGTATGATTAGAGTTGAAATGTGATTTCATGGTGTAATCGGTAGCACATTAAAGATATATCTGATTACGTAACCTTATCCCGAGTACTGTAATGCGGTAGTATTTTGATTTCATATCTCAGGCCGCTGCTTTGCTAGACATTAAAATTGTGGTTACTTTAACAATATTAAATCTTTCTCAGAATGTATATTTAGTGTGTTACAATTACAGGTAAATTGCTGCATCATGTGACATCACTTGTAATGGTCTTTTTTTCATATCACATTTATTTCCTTTTTTCAAAGGAGCTTTCCTTTTCCTCTATACAGTGTGCGTTATCTCCTTATCTTACCATCATTCTCCCGTTCCCTGCCATGCCCAAATACATATGACTCCCCAGCCTACCCCAGCAATGTCTAACCATGGTCTCCCACCCTACATCAGGCCAGCTTGGTCGGACAGGTGGCTGAGCGAGCCACGGCCCATATAAATGACTTCTCTCGAGGCGGGATCATTGCCAAAATTATGAAAAAAAGCTAAATTTAACTCCGTAGGGAAAAGTACTGCTGGCGTTTTTAAAGTATGTGTTTAGAGCCTCTCTCTCTCTCTCTCTCTCTCTCTCTCTCTCTCTCTCTCTCTCTCTCTCTCTTAGCTAATGATATCAGAATCTAAAATATTTTTCATCAAGTTTTTTCATGAGGTTGAAATATTATTTTCTTATAATCCGAGCAAAGTCTCTAAAAAGAATTAAGGAAAAGTTATTTCCAAGGCATATTTAATGTTTACCGATGACCAAAAAAAGTGATGAGCTTATGTAAACTCTGTAGAGTTCAGAATACACCCTTTGTGACATCAATTTTATTTTATTTTATTTTGTGATATGTCATGTGATCTAATAGTGTAATTCCGATTTCTTAAGGTCGTATCTTTCCAGTTGACATAAAATGTGTGTGTGTATATATATATATATATATATATATATATATATATATATACATACATATTACATACACATATTTATGTATATTGATATGTATATAGATACCTATATATATGTTTATAAATATGCATATATATATAAATATTCATATATATATATATGCATATATATAAACATATATATATCTATTTATATACATATCAATATACATATATGTATATATAATGTATATGTAATATATATATATATATATATTCCAAATATATATATATATATATATATATATATATATATATATATATATATATATATATATATATATATATATATATATATATATATATATATATAAATGAAGTTTAATGATTTTACCAATTTTGCCGTCATGCAGGCATCATATCTGATGAATAAACTTCTTTATATCAGTTACTAACATAGTCAGCATCTTTACTTTTGTAGTATTACTATCAGTAATTTTATCATGAAGAAAATTATTTCGATACTTTTGAACTTTGAGCTAAAATTAAACTTTTTAATAGTTCATTAATTATGTTGGAGATAAACGTTTGAATTCAAATTATCAAATGTATAGTAGACATGAAGCCGAGGAAGTCCACTCCTCTCTCTCTCTCTCTCTCAAGATTTGTGAATATTTGCAGACATATTCGTGAGTTTAATGCACGATTTATGTTGATATGTATCGCTATTATTCTAGCATATGCCATGCACAAACTAGTACAGTCACTCATACATGTGTAAGAGAGATAATTTCTATAGCAATCAATTTGTCAACCATAAAGATTGAGTTTTAGGTATGAAAATTAATATCTTAACTAGGAGAATCAGTTTGTCAAGTTAGATATTCCACATGAAGTGTTCTTATCCTCTACGTGGGGATTTTAATTATTTATATTCTTTTATTGGAGGTCTGCGAGATATGTTACCCTTATTATTATTATTGAGACACGGTCTGAAGAGTAAATTGGTAAGAGAGGAATCAAGAATAAGAGGTGAAGATCACAACGACCTCACTTGTGCTTGAACACCTCTGTGGGGAGAAGGGAATAGTTGTTAAAAATCGCAGTGAGGCGACAGGACTCATGTGATGTAATGCTTGACATCTTCTGTCTCTTATCTCGTATTGTTAATCATATTTTCTCATCTGCGAAATGATAGCCCGCCCGTTTACCCAGTCAGTCTTATGGCAGAGAAGTCATTATTAGTAGGTCACGCAATTAGTTTCGCCGTAGGTGTGTGGCAATCCCTCTTTAGCAATACCTGATTCATGATTGCCATCTGGGGTTAATAGCATCAGCATGGTTGGTTGAGACATCTCGTATGAAACTCTCTCTCTCTCTCTCTCTCTCTCTCTCTCTCTCTCTCTCTCTCTCTCTCTCTCTCTCTTAAGAAATTGATGTGTGTCAAGTGTCTTATTTTTTCTTTGTCTGCAATTTCAGCTATTCAGCTCAGGTTCAGTCCCGTCGATGACCAGTTGCTGTCAAAATGAGGAGATAAGATTTTCTGGTGGATAAAATTTTTGACAGCCGTTAATTTTTACTCCTCTTCTTTGTGTCTTCTGTTGGAACGCTAGTCACTTGAGATCTTGCCTGAAAACTTAATGACTTACTTATGAACTACAAGCAAGCACATAAATCGCAACTTGGGAGATCCTGAGATTTAACGTGAACTGATTTTAGCTCTAATATCGTGCCTTAAGATTAACTCATGTTGATAAACTGAATTTTGAATATCTCTCCTTATAATTTAATATTCTTGAAATGGTTGATAATGAATATACCAGGAGATTCATAAAAAAGAATGTGTTTCAAATCAACATTTGCATTAAGACAAAAAGTCATGAAAAAGAATCCCGGCTTTACATTTTATTTACGAATAATCAGCGTAGATGCGCGGAAGTGTCCCGAACTGATGTATAAATGAGCGAGTGGATGACTGAGTGAGTGAGGATGGGTGAATACAGAATGAATAATTTTAGAATGGGTGGAGAAGGCAGTGGAAGGTAATTAGTGTCAGAGCACGGGATGAATAAGTCCTGGGCTTGAAAACTAATTAAAGCTAATCAATTTCATGATGGGTGAAGGGCCAGTAATA